>NC_068286.1:33630463-33895463 GCF_025860055.1 Xyrauchen texanus | reverse complement strand
TGTGTGACATTGACTCTAAACAGGCTTAAATGGCTTCCACCGTGCCTCATGAATTGCCTCATCTCAAATGTCTTAGATTTCTCATTGAATACACAATATAACCCCTCACTCTCCATTGTGAGCAATTCAATGCCCGAGAATAATGTTCAATCACGTCCTTTTCAATCTTGCAGAACTCGTGCTGGCAACTGAAGAAGATCCATGCCACATGCCAGGATGTTTCTGCAGATTCGACAGAACTGAGAAACACAACACACTTCAGCAGCAACCTCCCCATCCTCCCTTTTCCTCGAGCAAATGTGCGATTTGACACAAAAGTGACACTTCAGTGAGCTTGAGGCCATATGGGCACCCTGTTGTAACAAGCATGCAATTAATCCTGAATTAGTCCACCCAATCTGCCACACGCTTCAGTCTGCAGTCACTGCGTGCATCCTGGGAAGTGGGCTGGAGAACAGAGGAGAGTATGTTAACGCTACGGTACACCCACAGCTTCCAGGAAACATCAGAGCATCCGTTCCATATTTGCTTGACATCAGACTGATCATTCAAGCTCCTGCCATCTCTAGAGATTCCACATGGCAAGACACGATGATGAATAATTTAAACAAATGACAAAATCCATATAGAGTTGGAGAGGGTGTACTGTGCAGAGGGATTACAAGGTTTTAATAAAATTTGCTGGATTTGGACTACTGAAGGATTTGTCTTGTCTGGATTACAATTTTAATATTCAGCTTATAGTTTATAGTGACGATTAAAAAAAAAGAATAAAAGCAGTTTTGGCATTCAAAAGGAGACTAATTTCATTTTTTTAAACTGGTACTTTTAATGAGTAAAGATGACTCTTCATACAAATGTTTCATATCTGCACAGGCTGATCTAGGAAACTTTATAACTTCTACAACTAAAAATGGTCTGTGAATTGTGCAAATGCAGCAGAGAGTGGTTTGATTTTGGTTTATACATTTGGGTTATTTATCTAAATTGAATGCTGTCTAAAAATAAGTAACTAATATAGTTTTTGACTGCTAAAAACGTTCAGTTTCAACATTTTCAAAAAAGATTATAGATGTGAATTGAAAGATTGAAGGGAATAAAACATTTTGGCCATTCAATTAGGCTGATTTTTCAAAGTATTCGATTTACTTTGATTTCCCATAATCACTGCTTTTTAACCATGTTACAAATCAATAAAATGTTGCAGTAAAAACCCTAATAATTTGACAGTACTCAATTGATTAAGTGAACATGTTCCCTCAATTGAATTTAGTAATGGTGTCTCCAAAACGTGTGTAATTAAGTTCACTTAACTTGGTGTTCATATTCTGTAGAATGAACTTAACTATTTAAGTTGAGGTAACTAGATGCAAATAGACAACTCAGATTTGCTCTTATTTTGATTTTTTTGTTTATACTTTATATTTAAATTGAAGTTGAATTGACTCAAAATTGGTGAAGAAGCTGAATAAGTAATGAATATGTTGAATGAAGATGAGTAAGTTCAAGGATCTTAGACATTTATGTAATGAGCCCAAAACTTGTCATTTCAAGTTGTGTTTAATTAGGTGGAATTTATTTTTCCAGTAATGACAGCTTTAGGTTTTACAGTGTATTGGCCATCATAGTATTTCTATTCTTTTGAGATGTTTCTCCTCAATGGCCAATCTGAACATTTAAATTCAAAGTATTTTTCTAGCTTAGCCACAACCACAATCTTTGCTTTGTTGAACCTCCAGAGCTTCTGCGTTTGTTCTGAAAGAGACCACTACTGTTGTGTCTATGGAATCCATGAACCACAGAAGACAGCAGCTAACCACATATACTGTACATTCTCATCTTAAAGTGATAGGTGTGCTTAAAGGGATAGTTCACAACAAAGTAAACCCTGATACTAACTCATGTTGTTCTTCTGTGAAGAGCAAAAAATTATATTTTGTCCTATAGGCCTATACCTTTTATTATGTTAGCCTTGTCCCAGACAATGTAATTTTCAATATTAAACTGAAAATCCATGATAAAAATACAAATTATAACATGTTTAAGACAATCAAAATCTGAACAAAGAGTGAAAAAATATAAACCATGTTAATACTTATTCTGTGAAAATTATTTCTATTCATTAAAATGTTTTAATAATTTCCACCACACCAACATTTTTTGTAAGTGTACTGGTTTGTCAAATCGACCAAAGTGTCAGTGAAGAGCATGCTTGAGATGAAATATGAAATATGAGAAATATGAGAGATGTTTGTTAAAAAAGGAAAACAAGGTACTTTTAACTTGTGAGCAGAAAATTGTTATTGGACGTTATTTCCAAACAAATTGTAATTTTGCCAAATTAAGCAAAAAAGTGAAAAACTATTTAATTGAGTTTTTAATACATAAAATGCTAGCTATGAAATTAGCTGTAACGAGTTGGCCATTTCATTTTCAAAACGTTCAAAATGACATTTCCATCACCCCAATTCAACCTCAGAAATCTATTACTGTAACCAGAATGCGAGATGTGGTGGAAATGATGCTCTGGTGGGAATTTCCATGACTTTCAGAGCAAAAAAAGTGACATAAACCTCCTGTGATGTATTTACATGCACTGTTGACAAATTAACAGTGCATGTACATTAAATTAAAGTAGACAAATTAAATAATATAGTGAGAGTGTGAAATTGTTTATTTTTCTAGAATTTCACAGGGCTACAAGTGGCCCAAAGTTGAAGAAACACCATTATGGAAACACTCTAGCTTGTGATGACTCTAGATGACCCAGGTTTCTCAATTGTTGAGATGCATGGTGACACTCTATGGTTCCCTACGGTTAGGTTTATGCTCAGGGATTAAGATATTGTGGACCTGACAGTCGCAATGTTATTGCAGAGAAGGTCAAAAGTGGAGACCTACATAGAAATTCTTTGTTGCTATCTCCAGTGGCACATATTTGCATCAGAAAGGCTTCTAGTGACAACCAGAGCATGTTGTTTTTCTCAAAGGGTGTGCTCTCTTAGCCTTTGTCTTCTCAGACTTACCCACAAGGCGGTGGGGCAGAGGTCGATTGCTGGCAGGGTCCACGCAACAATGGACATGCATAGACACATTTCTGGGGCCTACAGCAGCCACAAGATCCCCTGTTAGATTAGCCTGAGGCTGCAAAGCACTCACTTTAAGGCTTTGTCAGAAACCTGAAAAGTGCTGCATTCTCAGCCAATATAATTTTGAGTGACATCCTGTCTACTGTGTTGCTTCCATCTGGTCGATTTCTGAAGGCTACATAGATGTATACTTCCTTGCCTATGATGTCCAACAATCCGGTCTGTGCGGTTTGCTGGTTGGTTGAACAATAAAAATGTTGTCTGATGGAGCAGTTGATAGTAGTCAATCTATGAAATGTTTTTACCCTTTCCTGTTGCGCAACTGCTATTGCCAAACCAGGAAGTAATTTTTCAGATAATCAATGATTTTTACTCCACGGATGGTTAGGTTTAGGGCTGGGGTTTGGGATATGATTAATAAAATATGCATCGCTGTTGACTGTATTACATCATTTACAACTAAAAACAACTCGCTTTTGGCACCACTCTGTGGACATTTCACCAAGAAACTTGAATGCACACTTGCCCATAAGTTCAACAACACTTCCAGCTTTGGCCACTGGGGGCAGTGGTTTGAATTCTGGTAAGCAGCCAATTCTAGCTGCAGAACTTTTAACCTACTGTCGCCAAATTCACCCTGAATTCAATTCAGTGTAATCAGTCTGGGCTTTAAGCATATGGAAGGCTTCAAAGCTAATAGAAATGGATTAAAAGCTACAAAATTCAAATTTTAGGCAATGACTGAGTGGGCAGTTTTTGGTTTTGGACACAGCCAAAGTTTGCTGCTACCTGGAGACCCAGTAATGGTCTTGGTAGAGGCTTTGTACCAACAGAGAAACCCTCACGCACAGGGCTTCTTGAATTTACCATCAGTGCTTGCCAGCAGCAGAGAGCTTAAAGACATACTAAGCAAACATGCAACTTGCAAGCCATTACTTCACAAGGTGCATTACATCAGCAGATGTCTATAAACACTCATTGTCAGCTTTTAGAATCAAAAGTTCAGTATTTTGTGTAAAATATGAGAAAAGAAAGATAAGGGGGAAAGGAAAAGAGAGAGAGGGAAGGAGATAGAGAAAGAGAAATAAATATAGAGAGCCTGGAAAAAATTCTGTGTAAAAAAAATACATTTTCTGTGACTGTCTTTTCAAATGTGGGGTAAGGGATAAGAGTACCAAGGCTTAAAATGCCATGGCAGTGGTACTTTTCACTTTACCGATTATTTAGATATCACGATAATGATAGTTTGGTGGTTTTTCTTTTTTATGGCACGTTGTTTCAAATCACTGATATACACAACTTTTGAAATAAATGTAACAATAACTTTATTCTCTGTCTGTACATGTATTCCATGTTTCAGAGTAACTGGTCTCAGTTACTTCCAGAACTCACATTAACATTTCAGCTCACATTAAACTCAAACTCAACTCAACTCAAATATAAATAGCCTATTGTAAAGCTCACATTAAATTGGTAAGCTTTCTTATTTTTTTAATGTTCTTAAATCTCATTAACTGGATTCTGAATGATGAAGCTTTCACTTTAGCTTTAACAAACATTATATTCCTTGTCATGTGAAGTTTTAAGATGAGTGATGAAATTAGTTGTTAAGTTTTAACAGTAGTGTCACCTTGTGAAATTCTAGCAGTTTTTTGTCAGGCAATGTAAATTAATTCTACAGTTGTAGACTAATTGTCTGTCATATTTTAATCGGCCATAATGATTGGTTGTTTTTAAACACTTACACTCCCACAATTGCTTTTATCGGCCAATACCGATGTTTGTCCGATACATCGGTGGATCTTAAATTTTTATTCACGTTTTGGTCCTGCGGTGTGATCAATTTTTAAAAGTACAAATATTTAATTTAGTCTTTCAATAAATATGAGGCCATAGTAATTAGCAATGTGTTTAACCACCTGAGACCCGAGCATGACTGCTATGATCCTTTTCCATTTTCCTTTTTGATTGTATCTTGTAAGCCCTAATGAACATGCAATGTTTTCCTAAAAATGTATGAAGCTATTGAAAGTCAGATTAGTTTTTTAAATAAAATTGTTTATCATGTTTATAGGAGTGTTAATTATGTTTTTGAGACATTACAGACATTAAAGCTGATTTTCTGTAAAGCTGCTTTGGAACAATGTGTATTGGTAAAAGTATAAATAAAAACCTATACAAATTCAATTTATTTGACTTTTATGTTGATTTTGTATTAATTTTTTTTCACTTTGGCAACAAAATATCAATGATCTCTCTTGGCACTGTCAAACAAACAAGTGACAACCATGCTGAATCATTTTACAAACCAGAAATTAGCATTTTTGATTCTGGTACAAATAATGGCCAACATAAAATTATACATGATAAATTCTGAATCTAAGTACTGATTATCATTGTCTCATGTCTGCAAAACATGTTGAATGGTCCAAACATCATCTTCAGCCTGAAACTGAACTTTTGGTCGGACGTTAAGAGTGAATGCACTTGGCTGTGTAGGAAAGCTATAGGATGCTCCCTTGCTCCCTTGCTCCCTTTTTAGTGAATTACTGAACCTCCAGTGTGCTGTCTGTCTGCACTGTTTTCAGGAAAGTTTGAAATGCACCTTATTTTCACCCTAACTCCATATAAAGCCGCTGAAAGCTAAATGATTTCAACTTTTGCTTTTGGATGAACCCACTGATTCTCAAAGTGATAATGCGTGGTTAATACAGGACTTCTGATGGAACAATTGTCCTATAGTCCGTCAGTACATCAGTTGTTACATTTTCTAAATGAAACTTGAGATTCTAATCTTTTGACTCAAACAAGATTCAGTGTAAAAAAAACGTAATAAGGTTTCTTACCAGATGTATGAACTGAACTGAGATCAGTCGGTTTGAATGAAATGAAATTATGCCTAGCATATAGCGAAGACAACAGTCACACAGAAGGTCGCAGGTTCGCACAAGGTTAAAATAGTTTTATATGAAGCATAGCATGCATCACAGCATGACAACTTCCCAAATGTATTTCAAATCACCTACCCTTGTCTCTAAAATTGGCCTCGAAGCAAAAAGTTGTTCAGAATACCTCACTACCAATAGGCCTACTGTTTTTGCTGTATGCTTATGTACAATGCGTGCATTTTGACAAATGTCTAAGTATGGATGACCTACTACAGAACATTTGTCAATATGTGCAGTATACAACAGAGCACACTACATGTGATACTTTATCCAATAAGTGCTCAACTTGACCTTATGCTCACAAAATGAGAGAAAATCTCAATCATGTGCACAATCAAAGTGTTATGTGGCAATAAAGTAGCACACTACTGCTTTAAATATTTGCATATTTTATACTGCAAATATTGACTTGAATATATATATATATATATATATATATATATATATATATATATATATATATATATATATAAATAGTCAGCAGCACACTCTTTATACTGCACAGTATGCAGTAAGCATGCTAGTATTCCATTCCGGCCATAGCCGTTTACTTGTCTATTTGACTTATTTCTTCTTCTCTATAATGCACTTAAATACCTTTTTTTCCACTTGTGTGGCAATTGTTCATAGTGAGCCAAATACGTAAATGGATTTCCAGGCCTGCCATGAGGGGACCGTTTCATAGCCCAGAAGGTTCCAATTTAATCACACAGAATGTATATTTTGTGTGGGCGAAAATCTCAACATGTCAGAGAAAAAGGGCTGGTGTATATCTGTAAAAATGTATAATTATATGTCACAAAAATCATTTCAGACTGTTCCGTTTGCAAAAAGGGGTTAACAAAACATTTCACTGTCACTGCAGTCTCCAGCCATCTAGGGAGTGAAAGTTAATAAATGCTTTGCACAGCTTGTAGTTTACCTACCCATTACACTTTGACTAGCCATTCAGCGTTCGTCCCAGCGGTCATAAATTACAATGGAGTGTGTTTGCCTCAGGTCCTGATGTTTATTTCAACCCTGTTCGTCCATGACAGGCTTGACAATGTGGCTGTGTGATCCTCTACATTTTAGCTTTTTAGCCCCATCAATGTAAGTGTAAGAACATCTGTGAGGCCATGGATGCAGTATGATTCTTTTAGCCACTCTGCTTTACTTAGTCAGTGTGTTTCTGGACTGGTTGTACAATATTTTACCTCCACTACTGTAAACATCCTCTTTGGCATGACGAAGCTGCCTGAGTTTTCCTGTAAACCATGGTTTATCATTATTGAATGATAAAAATGTCCTTGTAGGGATGCACATATCCTCACAGAAACTGATATATGATGTCACAGTATCTGTGAGCTCGTCCAGGTCTGTGGCTGCAGCTTCAAAAATACTGCAATTAGTGCAGTCAAAGCAGGGCGTTATGCATCCTTTACAGTGGTCCAGTATATTCCTGTTGGGGTATGTGATGTGTTGTTTGTACTTTGGCAGTTAACGCATGAGGTTAGCTTTATTAAAATCACCCAGAATAATTATAAGAGAGTCCGGGTGTTGCTGCTCTGTGTCTGTGATGAGATCAGCCAGCTGTTGCAACGCTACGTTCAAGCACACTTGTTGCGGGATGTACACACTCACCAGAATAAACAAGGAAAACACTTGCAGTGAGCAAAATGCTTACAGTTGATGAAGGGTGCTTCTAAATTAGGACAGCACATCCTTCTTCAATGCTGTTACAGCTATACACCAACTTTTGTTGATATAAAAGCATGTTCCACTGCATCTCTTTTTCCCCAATGATTACATGATCCGCTCTGAACAGCTGGAAGCCCAGCAGATGTAACGCGCTGTCCAGGAGGGTTTCATTCAGCCATGTTTCCATGAAACACAGAGCAGCAGAGTTAGAAGTCCTGATGTGTTTGAGTGAGCAGAAGCAGTTCATCCATTTTGTTGGAGAGGGTGCGGACATTAGCCAGATGAATACTCGGCAGCGGAGTCCTAAAGCCATGCTGACGAAGCTTCACAACGTGGCTTTTTCCCTCGCTTGCATCTCTCGGAGCACTCGTAGAACACCACTGTGCCTCCAACTAAGACATCTTATAAAACGTCAGAATAATCAAACACAGGCAAACAATTATCAGGTATGCTCTGCCAAATATTCAGCAGTCCATCCCTGATGAATCTGACTGGGAAAGAGTGACAAACAAACATGACAAACAAACAAAAGTAACAAAAATGATAGCGAGCTCCACACTGAAGCACTTAGCTGCTACAGATATTGGGAAGCACGGTACGATATGGACATTATAACAAGATGGCACCATACTAAAGCTACCAGTACCTAGTTTAAGGACCATGGTATCCCTGTTCTTAATTGGCCAGCAAACTCGCCTGACCTTAACCCTATAGAAAATCTATGGGGTATTGTGAAGAGGAAGACGCGATACGCCAGACCCAACAATGCAGAAGAGCTGAAGGCCACTATCAGAGCAACCTGGGCTCTCATAACACCCGAGCAGTGCCACAGACTGATCGACTCCATGCCACGCCGCATTGCTGCAGTAATTCAGGAAAAAGGAGTAGAGGCCGGCCGATTAATCGGCCGATTTTTTGCATTTTTTAACATAATCGGCATCGGCCAATATCCAAGTATATCAAGCCGATTATTAGGCAGGCGCATCTGTAGGCAGCCTAGTGTTGTTGTGGAACACGTGTTCAACGCACGCTGCCCCTAGAGTCATTTTCCAGTAGAGTGAGCAGACCTCATCCAGTGCCTAAGGAGCTAAGTTCCTTGGAGAAAACGGTAAGGATTAAATTTGTATAACTCCTTTATATTTAATTTAAAACTTTTGATATGTTACTGCCAACTTCGAGAAAAAACGTGACATGACGTTCGGCTACTTTGGATATTGATAGTGTAGTTGAAGTTGCATTATCACAGCAGAAGGGTTGCTATCATGTCACAATAAGTAAGCAAGAATTTTGCAATTACAGACAGTGAATCTGAGACTTTTATTTGTTCTGTTTGTGTGTCTTATATTTGAGAGGGTTGTCACTCAATGCAGAGAAATAAGTAATAAAAGATACCAACGCACTATAGGCTATTGAAAGACTGGCTTTGGTAAGCTCGGACGTTATCGGTTCTGCTGTCGGTACTGGAGCAATTAAGAAAATACATTTATTATTGCTATAAAGAGAAACTTATTTTATCTCGCCAGCAATTTCTATGTAAAATAATATGAAACCATTTGTCTGTGATGCAATTTAGCTATTCGCAGTCGGAGAGAGAGAGATCTCGTGCACAGCGAGCACAACAAGAGCCCTGCTAAATGACTGACAGAACTAAACATTCAAACGTAGCCTGGTTTAGATCTGTGATTATTAGTCTGATTTTATTTTATATTTCACCTTCCAAAAATTATAAAAAGAATATTTATACATAAGCCGCATTCTGTCTAGCACAACTTCCTTCCCTTCACAGCGTTACACTGACATTTCTCCCTAAAACTCAAACTTAACGTGAGAATCAGGACGATCGGTGATTGTTGTAAAATGCAGTCTAGCTACTGTTGCTAAATTGCGGGACGCGTTTAATAATAAAAAGAGCGCAAGAGATACCGTTCCCAAGGCGGCGTGCGCTCCGAAACAGACAGCAACGAGACAAGCAAAGTATAGGCTACTTTGGTTTCATGTGCTAAACGATCAACTATACACAAAAATATGTCAAAACGACCGGCTTGGAGATTCACTTAAACACAGTTTATGTCTTAAATGGACGTAGTTATGGAAATAGTTGGGAGAAAATATGGTGCATCAGGAGCCTATTAGATCTGCACTCGGTCTTAAAGGGGAAGCAGTCTAATAAACATGCTGACGATTGAGCCATTACTGCGAATCAAACAACAAAAGGCAAAGACAAAATCACTTACAGCTCTTGAATGAATAACTTCTGCATTAATAAGCATTAATCTATCTATGATAAACTATGCAGTGTTATTTTACAATTGATTACTTTATTAGATTTCCTTTTAGACCACACCTGAACAGTAATGTTAGTAGACCTTCCTGAAATTAAATCACTGTGCCTATATAACGTTTATCTTTGTTTAATATATATATATATATATATATATATATATATATATATATATATATAAACAAAAAGAACCATTAAGAATACCATTAAAGTACGGATCGATAAGCAGTATCGGTAAGATAGTAATACCATTAAAACCCTAACGATACCCATCCCTAGTTATGCCTGTGCTTCTCTTGGATGCTCTGAATATTGGATTACGTGTCTGGATTGCCCCTTAATTAAAGCTGCATTTGGATCTCAACCTTCGTGTCTCAGAGCAGTTCGTAACACCTGCTTTGTTTATTTAATATATTTGTTATACATTATTTATACAATATGTTTTTACATTATACATTTTTAATTTAAGTGTACAAGTGCAGATTGGTCAAGTGTTCAATAAATGTATTTGTTGAGAAACTTTGTCTATCTTAAGTAATTATTTGTGTTACATTTTATATTTCAAATAAAAGGTTGAAATAAGAGGTTAAAAACAAGCACATATCGGCCAAATATCAGCCATAATAAATCGGCAGCATTAATCGGCCATCGGCCGACCCGGATTTCAAAAGCTCGGCATCGGCCTGAAAAAACCAATATCGGTCGACCTCTAAAAAGGAGCCCCAACTAAGTATTGAGTGCTGTACATGCTCATACTTTTCATGTGCATACTTTTCAGTTGGCCAACATTTCTAAAAATCCTTTTTTTGTATTGGTCTTAAGTAATATTCAAATTTTCGGAGATACTGAATTTTGGATTTTCATTAGTTGTCAGTTTTAATCATCACAATTAAATGAAATAAACATTTGAAATATATCAGTCTGTGTGTAATGAATGAATATAATATTCAAGTTTCACTTTTTGAATGGAATTACTGAAATCAACTTTTTGATGATATTCTAATTATATGACCAGCACCATATGCTTAAAAAAAAAATGGCCAGTTTGTTTGTGAATTTATATATATATATATATAAAAGACTAAGCATCAAGCATTACTCCATTATTTGGTTTTGAACTAGTGTTTTAAAGCTGCTTTGAACAAATCGTTCACATTCACTTTCATTGTCAAAAACGATTCCTGTTGTTTAAGAAATCAGTTGTGTCAGTCAATCGTTTTTCTAGGTAAACATGGTCGACATCTTTGACTGTTGCACCACACCTTGCTGTTTTCTCAGTGTCTCGTGAGGGAGTGCTGCATTTTTTTAGATGCATGTCAAATAAAAAGAACAGGTTTTTTTAAATCGTCACAAGACACTTTTGATCAGTTCTATTTGTTGCACTGTATCTAGCTTTTTTTATTAGCTCACCAGTGCGTTTGGCCTGAATGGCCCATAAGATAGACCAACTAACTGAGGCTGCGAGTGTATGGCATAGTGACATTTGCCAAAGTATTTGTTTGTCTACTACTCCAAGCCATAGAAGTCTATATGGAAAATGTGTGATGTGTGTGTGTGTGTGTGTGTGTGTGTGTGTGAATAAGGGAATGGGAAGTCGAGCCCCTGAGGAGACTCGCTGTATTATTTTAAGACTGCATTAGCCAGATTGTGGTAATGGAGCAGGACTATAACTCAGCAGTTTGAAAGAGCTGTTGCCCTAAAGCACAAGTGTCCAAGTGACCCCAATTGTGAATATAGAATACAATGGTGATGTGCAGTGAATGTACATAAATAGTGCTCACATGCAAACAAACACAAATTACATACAGGGGCAAACACAAATTTACTGTATCCTCCCTTATTATTCACACACAAATGCAGACACATACAGTATATGCACACATTTGTGAAGTAATACATTGCATGTTTAGTAGTATGACCTTTATATTGTGAAACTAAACCAGAAACAATAGTATACTAATCTAGTATACATCTTGTAATTGTGAGCTGTTGACCTCTCATTTTGGAATGTTGAAAGAGATTAATTGATACATAAATGTAATCAACAGGCTATCAAACTATTAAATGAAAAATAAAAAATAAAGGAAAAAACGGTTACTGCTTACTCACTGTCATGCCATTTTTTTAGGAGAATTTTTGAAGAATCTTCACACAGTTCTTTTACATTCAACAATCTCTCATAGTGACCATGATTGTAAAGGAACAAAAAGCACTGTAAAATCATCATAAATGTAGTGATTGGGTGGTTTGCGTGATATGAGCGTGAAACTATCATCTGTGTTCCGCAACTGCTTTCAGGTCCTTGTATAATGTATAACGTGCGACTTTCTGGTGACCTCCTAGGGAGTTGGTGCCCTACGCAGTGCCCTTTTTGCATTTGCTCCAGTTTGTTTACCTTCCCTTTTGTTGTGACCTGAAGCGAGTTGCATGAGCAAGGAGGGAGACCCGAGTTCAGATCCCACATTGAAACCAGGAAGTAATCACATTCAAATAATCAGTGCCAAGCAAGATTTGGTTGGTGCTTTAAAACGATGTGTAGTGAAAAGCACTATACAAATATAAATTATTTCACTTGGCCATACACTAAACATCAGTTGCAGCTTTTTAGGGGCAGTGTTTCGAATTTTGGAAGCACAGACCGATTTGAGCTAAAGAAAATTCAACATACTGTTTCTGACTTCACTGTGAGATCAGTCTCAGATAGCAGCATCATTATTCTATTTTCACAAACATATAAGTAATCTGTTATGAAAATCAGTTAACTTGAGCATGCCTTGTTGCTTATATGAAAATTCTGAAAGTCTGAAAATGGGGAAAAAAACAACACTTTTTTGTGGTAGGGTGAGGGTTAGTCTCAACATATACTAATACATGTTTAAAATCAAAGATTGCATTAGTTAACATTTGTTAATGCATTATTAACTAACATGAACTAACAAATAACAGATACAGTATATTGTTAATTGTTTGTTCATGTTACCTCCTGCATTTACTTATGTTAATATATGGAACCTTATTGTAAACTGTTACTGATATTTCTAATGATATTTTATAACATAAATGCCATCACTTTACTTTTTGTGTGTTGCAGGAATAAGCCTAAAAGATCAAGCAAATCCAGACATATCTTAGAGACGGTTGCAAAGCAAATCTCTAGGCCTCATAAGAGCCACCAGCTCTTATTTTATGTAAAGTTTAAAGTTTAATTTATATTTCTTACATTTAAAATACACTTAATAAACTCACAAACAAAATATACTCCATAAATAAGAGGAGGGGGGCCTCAGCACTTTTTCAGGTGCACTGACTCTTATTGCTCCTTAAAGCAGAGTGGGAGAAGAGGAAAAGAAGCACAATGTGGCGACGAAGAGCTCTGGTCTACGCCCGAGCCTAGACAATAGAGGAAGTCCTGCCCCATTATGTATTGTGTTTTCTACAGAGCCAAGACAGGGAGAGGAAATGTATCAGTCTCACGCTGCACTACACGGTACACAAATCAAACTGCCGCATAATGACAGTTCTTTGGAGGGTTCTTGTGTGAGCTAAAATTTGTAAAAACATTTTTGTACAAAGGTTGCAAAAACACAAACAATGCTTTAATGTGTTAGAAGAAAACACTGTAAACATGTGATTGCCATATGCACCAAAAACCCTTGACATGGCATACGGTTATAATTTAGTACCATTTACAAACTTTGGTGGGAAACTAATGTGGTGTAAACATATAGGCTATTGTACTTATTAAATATGGAAATTACTTGTCTTCATTATTTAGGCTAATGGGTTTGCATGCAAAAAGTAGGTTGTTTAGATTGCCAACTGTTCAATATAAATTACTTTACTGAGAGAGAGAAGTAAAACAATTTGGATGATCATGTACATAGAAAATGAAATTTCAATACAATTACAAGTGGTGCAGTATCTACTGTGAATTTGTGTTCAGATAATTTGAATTTCTGTGAGAAAAAGTTGGCCTGCATGATGTCAATTTTCCCAGTATTTTTATTGACAGCAAGGGCTCATAGTAAAAAAAAGAAAAAGAAAATGTCCAAATTGTCCTGGCAACTAGTTGTCATACTTTCACAGTATTTTTTTACAGCAGTAGTATACTACAATAAATGAATAAACAACTACTATGGCTTCATTGTAAACAGCAGGAAATTACTACGATGAAGCAACATTGAGCATCAAAATCACAATAATTAGCTGTGTCTGCATAACAATAATCGGTAACACTTTACATTAATATTCACCTAATTAAGGGATTGTAAAGTGGTCCATTAATGACATCAGTTACAAATGCATTATAAGTCATTGATATGTGGTTATAGCAATATAAAAAGTATGACTTTTATATACCTGCCAAAAAGTGAGCCATTTTACCTCACATGTTATAAACGCTTAATAAAACATATTCAACATTAGTAACCAATGAAAATGTACCTACATTTCAAGTGGACACCGAAGCACTTTCTAAGGAACTGCCAAGATTAGAACCTGTAGATAAAAGTTAAATATTGTTTAATGGTCATCAGGCTTTATTATGCTGTGAATGAACATGAAGATCTGAAAAGGGTTTTTGCAGAGGTATTTAGGTAACTTGGACTAGGTAAAACCATTCTTTTGACATCCACATGACAAGGAAAATCAATGTGACAACACAAGTGAGTCAAGACATTTTAGTAATTAATATAAACACAAAGCGCACAGCAAAATTACATCCTCATTTTATTTTTTGACTGTAATGCATATAAATGATTTATAATGCAAATTACGTATTAGTCATTAATAACCCCCTTTACCAACCCATAACAAAGGGAATATTAATTTTAAGTGTTACCCAATAATCTCTTGTATATGTACAGATCAACTTTAATAGCAGATTATTATCCCACAATGCAGCAATATATGGTTACTTTTTTACAGTAATTTGTTGTATGAAAGAAAATGACCATTCTGAATACTGTACTTCACTGTAAGAAACTACTGTTAAATCTGGTAAAATCGTGGTTATATTTTTCTGTACAGTTGTCATCACATATTATTAGATGAAAATTTACCGTACAATATTTCAAGGCTGTAACCACATTTTAAGGATTGGGGACCACATGTCTGCAATATACATCAATTGATCAGAAGGAGGACTACTGAAACTCATTCTAAATATGTAGAAAAAGAAATGCTGATGACAGATTTCCATAGTGCATTTTATTTAATATTTATTAATTGAAAAAAAAAAAAAACACATTCAAAATGTATCTGCTCATTTATCATAAGCCATTTTTATACTCAAGTTTAGTAACAAATACATTACAAATCTGCATGTTGGAAAATACGAAGAGGCCAGTTTTCCGTAGAGATTCGGTAGTTTGAAACAAAACCGTTCTTAGATGATCATCAACATTTACGTGACTCTTTCAGACATCATTTGAAAGCCATTGCAGTATAACTATTTCAGAGAAAAGAAACACATCTGTTTTTTGCCATGCAATATGAGAACATTCTATATTACAGGACAGACAGTAACATAAGCAAACTGGCAGTTGTTATTGCAAATGACTTATGACAGTTTAACAGTGATTAATCAGCAGAGAATTCTTTTAATGCATGATTTTACATATTCATCACATATGTATATATATATATATATATATAGAGAGAGAGAGAGAGAGAGAGAGAGAGAGAGAGAGAGGGCCTGTTCATAAGGCCTGTTCATGCAAGCAGATATCTACAGATGTGATGATCTCACCGGGAAGACGTTTTGTCAAATTTTCTAAACAAATGCACAAATTGAGCAATATTTCAGCTTTGAGCTAGCTATCTGAACATAAAGAAGCACCAGTCTTCAAGGGCTACATCAGGCGGGAATGCATGAGTGAGACTGTTTCATGCCCTATGTTATGCCACCCATTTTCAGCCTGCCAGCATCCATGAGCACAGGCAACAGAGGGACCTTCACTCATAGTTGTGGGCGGCAATACTGAAAAGAAGTACATGGGAAAAGAGATAGGTCTATGCTTCAAAGTTTGTCACATAAACACCATGATCACATGGGAAGTGGGCATGTTGTTTCCAAGAGTTCAAGTACCCTAAGATCGGCCACATTATGCTGACTCACCAACAAGTGTCATCTCCTATCAGACATTTTTGCAGCATGTTTAAGCACTTTGCATCAGCAACGTGGAAGACCCAGGTTCAGATCCAGCATTGAAAGCAGAAATGTATTGTGATCGCATAATCATTGACAAGCGCGATTTCAGAGGCTGCGTTTTTCCCTTTAACATTACATTTTTACTCCACTGATGGTTAGATTTAAGTTGGGACATAAGTTTATACATATACATTCCTCTTCACTGTATTACAGCATGTACAGTTCAAAACAACTAGCTTCACAACTAGCTTTAGGCGCAACTCCATGAACATTACACCAGGAAAATTGAGCTCACACGAACCCATATGCCAAACAACATTGACCTCTTTTGCCACTGGGGGCAGTGTTTCACATTTTGGTTAACCTACTGTTTCCGATTTCACTGTGAGAACAATCAGCATAAAAATGCAACTTTAGAAAGTTTACATTTTAGACTCAAACTAATTGATTTTATCATGACTTCTGTCAAAACCTGTCAAGGTGAAGACAGCTTTTCATTCATTCTGTATCAAAACATCAACCCATTAAGCTGAAATGTTATTACAAAATTTAGTAGATTATAACACACAGAGTTTAAAGAATAGAAATAACAATACAACATATTGTGTGACATTGAAAGAGTCCAAACTCTTTCTAACCCTAAAAATTGTGTTGGCGTAACCTAATGAATTCAGGTTGAATCATTGGTTTTAAATAATATTACAGACATGCAAAAAAAAAAAACAGTTAATTTAAATGTTGCCACATGAAGCAATTTTTTTTAGTGTCATGTTTCAAGATTTAATTTATTTTTTTTTTGGCAACCATGCAATTTTTACCTCAAGAATCTATTTGTAACTGATGCAACCAATATAAATTACTTTCATACTGTATGTGTAATTTAATCATTCAGTTTTATTTAGTCAGATTAAATTATGTTTTGATTTAAATATAACCAGTTCATTTAGAATTTACAGAATGAAGCACATTTTTATGACAACTGACAAATTTTTTTTTGCAGAGTAGTTAAGTTACCTGAAGGATTTTTCCACCAGAGATATTCAACAAATTTTAAGATTAAGCAGATTTATAGTTATAACAACTCCAAAAAGATAAATAAAACATACATACACAGAGAGTGAAAAAATTCTGCTTTTTTCTTTCTGATTTGTTATCATTAATGACAAAGGTCATGATGTCATTATGTTAGGGCTGTCAATCGATTTAAATTTTAAATCAAATTAATTACATGGTGTCCCGATAAATGAATCGCAATTAATCGCATTTAATACTCAATCTTTAAACACATCTTGTGAACCCTTAGTTCGGATTTTTGCTCCTTCAAGTGTTTTAAACACAATAACGTAAGGCATGTTTGTGTTGTTCTGCCTACTGAAGGTTTGTTTTCTTCGCTGTAAAAACTGCATGTTGCTCATAGAGCTGAAATTTCACTTCATGCCCTCTGGAGTAAACATGTGGTACTACAAGCTTGCATTTCTCAGGAATCTTCCTTATTATGGTCCCGTGGGGGGCTTTTGCTATTTTTTTGTAAAATTAATTGCATTGAATTAATGTGTTAAACCCTACATTATGTATTTTCTGATTATTTTGGATTGTGGAGAAAAAAAGGAAAACAATGGACGCAGTTGCTGAAGCAGATGCCTGACATGCTGGACATGGTCCTTGATATTCTGGCAGAAGATCAGAATATCATCTATGTAAACAAACACAAATCCGTTGACCATGTCCTGAAGCATGTCATTCACAAGCCCCTGGAAGACAGCGGGGGCATTGACCAATCCAACAGTCATGACCGAATATTCAAAGTGCCCCCTTATGGGGTCTTCCACTCATCCCCTTCCCTGACCCGTACAATGTGATAAGCATTAAATAGGTCCAACTTCATAAAGATGGACACTCCCTGCAAGAGTTCGAAAGCTGAAGACATCAATGGCAAAGAATAACAATTCTTCACCGTGATGTTATTCAGCCCCCCATAATCTATACAGGGTCTAAGCAAGTTGCCCTTCTTCTCCATTAAGAAGAACGCCACCCCTGCAGGAGAAGAGGAAGGACGGATGAGACCGGCTGCTAGAGAATCATTCATGTATTTTTTTATGGCTTCCCTCTTGGGAGCAGAGAGCAAATATATCCAACATTGTAGAGGAGAAGCACCAGCAAGCAGATCGATAGTGGAATTGTACGGGCGATGAGGAGGAAGGGTCGTGGCACGGGACCGACTGAACACCGCCCTCAGATAATGGAATGACACAGGTACTCCAGATAAATCTGCCGGTTCATCATGAAACGAGACAAAAGACTGGACAGGATAGACATCATTGATAAGACAATGGGACAGACAATACAGACGTCAGGCAAGAATTGGTTGACCAGTCTATGTGAGGATTGTGCATTACCAACCATGGATGCCCTAACACCACCGGTCCTGATGGAGACTGGACCAGGAGGAAGGACAGCTGTTCTGAATGGTTGCCGGAGATGGTGGAATGGGTGATGATGGCCAGGGGCATGCCGCTGTATTCCTCTCTGCTCCGGAGTCCACCAAGGCAGAGACAGAATGGCTGATTGGTCCGTAGTGCAGTTAGGCTGGGAGAAGAGTCTGTAGTGCAGGGGTTTTGCTCAGTGGAGTTGCGCTCACCAGTAACCCCCTTTCTGCTGACGTGCATTGGCTTTTACTGGGCATTTTGTGGAGATAGCTTGTGCTCAATATGCGAGTGGTCAATATCTACAACATGTGGTTACCATCTGATGCCGGGTCAGAGCTAAGGGGTTGCAGTGGCCACCATGGACCGAAGCCTGACCACCTCACTGGTCACCCCAGTTGCAATTGCCATTTTGGTCATTTCTTTTTTCTTGGGCACAATCTAGTTAGTCTTTCTACACTAACAACCACCATCCCCCATAAATAAATGGGTAGTTCTCCATAAAAAGCATCTGGCCAAAGGAAGGAAGCATATCTCAATGAGGGGAAGATGTGTGTGTTCCATTTGCATGGGAAAGGATTCAAGTAAGATTGTACATAATAGACTCAAATCAATATAGTCCAGACTAAAAAAAAAGATTATATTGCAGTTTCCATCTGGATTTTATGTAAAATAGTTAGAGTAATCCGACAGCAAAGAAATGTGTTGCAAAATATTAATCCAGAAAATATAATTGAAAGAAATGTTTACATGTGTTAACTAACTAACAAACTAACTAACTAACTAACTGTGGTCAGGGTTAGAGGTAATTGTTGAAGCAGACTGATCTCACAGTGAAACGGTAGGTTGACTTTTCTTTAGGCGTATGACAGGGGCACTATAAGGTACCCTTGAAAATCTTGACCCTTCTCTAAGCTCCGCCCCCTTTGGTTAGGGTTGCTGGCTCTGACAAGCTCTGCAGAACTCCCCATTGGAATGAATGGAAGATTACCATGAATTACGTGTTTTTAGGAAATTATTCTCATAAATGGAATGGATAATACTTTTATGTTGGCTGGCATGAAGGGTGACATTGTAATGCATATTTATATGAAGTTTTTGTAAAAAGAAAAAGTTCAATTACACTGTAATTTGATTAAAACTGTGGTGACTCTGAATCAAAACCAAGGCAAATGATTATTACGGTCATTTGAAAAGAGAAAAACTTAATTTAGTGTTTACACATCTAATAACTTTAGCGCAAGTGAACAGAGCTGTTTGTCTCTTAACACACTCGTTTTTTAAGAAAGAAAGTCATCATCTCTGGGTAACTCGCGTTACTATTACAAATAACCTGGCAATAATGTTTTTTTTTATTATTTTGTATTTTTTTATTATTTTGATAAAATCCTGCTTAAAAATACTCAAAGATACATTACTTCCATAGGCTGTCATAATGGCGGTATGGCAACAGTTGCCAAGACAGGATTGGACAGAAGCGCTTTTAAGGCGGGGTTTAGCAAAGGGTCAATTTGTGTGAAAAGAAACAACAAAAGGTTGTTTTGAAGAAATAAATAATAATAAATAAATGATAATAATAATAAAAAAAAAGGTTGCGAGGGTGCCTTTTATCCATAACCTGGGGTAAAAGTCTCCCTCATTTGGGGCAAAAGGCCCACAGGGGGGGTTATACTGATATAGTGTAGATAATGGGGCACAATTTGTCAACTTATGCAAATACTTTTAAGACAGCAAGATTATTTTGAGTAACAAATTAAGATCTTCTTCAAAACAACAACTTTAGAAGAGAGTGCATAATTTGCACTTTTTTTTTCTTGGACATTCCCTTGCACATAACTTCTACCTCCTGATGCCGCTTGCACTGTTATGGCACCGACCATATAAATACATTTACATATTTATACTTCATTCTGTACAATGCACCTTCAGTTTTTCATTTGCAACTTGTATTGTATTCAAAGACATTTGCATTGAGCTGGTCTCTACCTCATAACTTTGCACACTAAAACAAGTATATATATATATACTTGTTTTAGTGTGCAAAGTATATATATATATATATATATATATATATATATATATATATATATATATATATATACATATTGCTGTTTGCACTTCTGTTTAGATGCTAACTGCATTTCATTGGCTCTGTACTTGCATTTTGCACAATGACAATAAAGTTTAATCTTTAAATTTGTAAATTACAAATAAGTATTTTGTCTAAAAATAAATGTGATAATTTCCAGGATATACAATAGCTACCTAATTAATTAATACCCAAAAAACTTCAGACTTTACACACAGTGATCTTGTGGATCAGTAATATTTTGCAGTGTATACTGACATACAGGTGTTTAGGAAAGTGCTGTGGTAGGTTTTGACACTTTTTAGTGCTTGAGAGAAAATAAAACCAAAGCCTTTTACCGGGAGCCTTTAGCCCCATTGTACACTACACTTACTGTATTACACAGGACATTCCCCTATCTAGCAATACAATTATGATAGCTCAAAGACTCACCCTTGCAATGTTTGAGCTTACAACCTTTTAGTTACCAGTCCAGTATTAACCACTTCACTTCAACAGTTTGATAGTTCAGGCTAATATTTTATGTACACAATTGTCATGGCCTTTCTGTAAATTAATATTTATTCATTATACTGATGTGGGTCGTTCTTTTTCACAACAAGAAAGAAGGTCAATCAATGAACAGGCCTGGCTAGAGTGAGGATTTGAGCTTGGCAAAAGGGCAGAGCATGATCACTCAATTTTTAACCAATGTTTATTGACCAATGCACCTTTTCAGGGGAACTGAAAGAAGTTAAAAATATTATTATAAATGAGCTTATTAAAATATTTATTCTTGATCAAATATTTCCCATTACATCTGGAGTGTTGAAAATATATATTTTTATGACCTGTTTGAATTGTTAGTTGGAGAGTTTGTTGTGCCGAGATTATGTACTTACTGAAGATACAGGAGAGGTCCAGAGAGCAGGATGCTCATGCATTACAGGACTTTCTTCGGAAAAAAAATACAATTATTTTGTGGGAGATGACTGTGTATTAAGCTCAATCTAGCTTTATAATTGTTAGTTTACATACATAATATCCATATCTAAATGCTATACATGAAATGTTTTTAGTGTTGACTGAACTGATACTGTTGATACTGAATTTATTGTTCTTGTGTAGGAAATAACAATGTATAAGCAGCCACACAATAAACTGTTCTGTTCAAAAAGAACTACATGTAATACAAATAAACATATTTATTTGGACATACATTATAAATATAATACACAAAAGTTCAATGTTCTCTGTAATGCAACTATAAAACAGTATGTATTATTAAAAGCACTAGCTGTACAAACACATTTAATTGATACTGACTTAATGTCCATGCTGTTTTCCAAATCACCTTTTCCCCTTAAGGGAAGACAAGCACATTCTGCAAAGACACTCAAAAGAAAGTTGCAGGCAGGAAAGAGGAATATCACATCAGGGTCACGTCAGGATTGGGTTCTGGAAATTAGGAGGCGGGGAGCAGTGACACGCTTTATGTCAGGTTTTTTTTTCGTTTCCTTTTGTGTACAGCGTAGGTACTTTTTGTTGCTTTTCATTCAGTCAATAATTCACTCTCAACATAAACATACAGATCATAAACACTCATTAGATCAAACACCAACGCTTTACACTTGAAACCTCTCTCCTTCTCCGGAGTGTTATGGCCTCTCCCCACTATCACTGTAACAAGAAACAGCTGATAGAAATCATGTTGATGAGCCATACCACTCCAGATCATCCGTCCATATTTAACTGGACCTATCTGCAGCCTTTGGCACAGACAACCATCAGATTCTCCTGTTCACCCTCTCTACTCTGGGCACAGGAACTGTGCATGGCTGGTTCAAGTCCTATCTCTCAAGTAGGTCTTTCAAGGTAGGCTTAAAAGGTGAGGTGTCCAAGTCACATCAGCTACTTACTGGGGTACCTCAGGGTGCAGTGCTTGGACCACTTCTCTATATACACAACATCAACTGGAACCCATCATTCAAGCACGTGTTCTCTTACCACTGCAACACTGATAATACACAGCTCTACTTGTCTTTCCAGTCCAATGGTCCCATGGTGAGTGCTTGAATCTAAGCCTGTTTGGCTGAGATCTCGGCCTGGATGAAGGATCACTGCCTGCAACTCAATCAAGCGAAAACCGAGCTCCTTTTCTTTCCAGCCAACCCTGTTGTTGAGCACAACATCACCGTTCATCTGGGTTCATCTACAATGACACTTTCCAAAACGGTGAGAAATCTAGGGGTAACCATCGACAAGCAATTCAGTTTCACTGACCACATCTCAAAAACAGCTCAATCATGTACATTTACACTTTACAACATCTGGATAAAATCACTCTTCCTCTCCGAAAATGCCACACAACTTCTTGTTCAGTCACTTGTCATATCTATAGTAGACTAGATTACTGTTATACTCACATTGCCGGCTTTCCTGCATGCACAATTAGGCCTCTGAAAATGGTTCAGAATGCAGCATGTCTGGTCTTTAACAAACCAAAAAGAGCCCAGGTTGCACCACTCCTTGTCTCTCTACACTGGTTGCTAGCTGCTGCACGTATCAAGTTCAAGGCTCTGATGCTAGCATACCCAACAGTCACTGGATCTTCTCCAGTTTACCTAAAATAATTAACCTTAGTTTACATACACCTTAGCCAAATACATTTAAACAAATGTTTTCACAATTCCTGACATTTAATCATAGAAAACATTCCCTGTCTTAGGTCAGTTAGGATCACTACTTTATTTTAAGAATGTTAAATGTCAGAATAATAGCAGAGAGAATTATTTAATTCAGCTTTTATTACTTTTATCACATTTCCAGTGGGTCAGAAGTTTACAATTTGTCAGTATTTGGTAGCATTGCCTTTATATTGTTTAAATGGGTCAAACGTTTTGGGTAGCCTTGCACAAGCTTCTCACAATAAGTTGCTGGAATTTTGGCCCATTCTTCCAGACAGAACTGGTACAACTGTGTCAGGTTTGAAGGCCTCCTTGCTCGCACACAATTTTTCTATCTGGATGAGGTCAGGCCTTTTTTCACAGTTACTCCAATACCTTGACTTTGTTGTCCTTAAGCCATTTTGCCACACCTTTGGAGGTATGCTTGGGGTATTTGTCCATTTGGAAGACCCATTTGTGACCAAGCTTTAACTTGGCTGATGGCTGATCTCTTGAGATGTTGCTTCAATATATCCACATTATTTTCCTTCCTCATGAAGCCATCTATTTTGTAAAGTGCACCAGTCCCTCCTGCAGCAAAGCAACCCCACAACATGCTGCCATCCCCATGCTTCATGATTGGGATGGTGTTCTTCGACTTGCAAGCCTCAACCCTTTTCCTCCAAAGACAGAATGCATCTCCTTCCTGAGCAGTATGATGGCTGCGTGGTCCCATGGTGTTTATACTTGCATAATTTAAAACATTTTTTACTGAATGTATTGTTTGATATCTTGCAGATCAATACTTTTCATTTGATATTTATGAATTTGTTGCATCTTTAGATAATTTGTTTGGCAGTTTAACATTGTAACCTCTTGCTGAAGACAGGTTAACTGTGCTTTCAAGTATTGAGCATGCATTTAAAAAAAAAACTTTTAAGTAATGAATGCCATGTGTACTCATTTCCTTTAGATTAAAATTTTACAGTATTTTTATTATTATTAATTTCTTGATTTTTTTTTAACAAACTCTACTATGTATGGAAGACATGTTTTTTCCCTTATCTCAAAAATCAGTGATTTGTATTTTAGTCTGTAGGGAGTCATGTGTCCCTTTCTATAAATCCATCCCTAACCATACTAGGAGTCAGCATTCAGAATCACCTAAGCTTCTCTATACTTTGATGATTGATAAACACTGCCCCCTTCTGGATAGTTCAGCTATTAAAGAACACTGTTTGAACAGTCATATGCATCAGCGCAGTTCAATAATAAAGATTTATTTAGGTAATAATCATTCGTGATCAATTAAATGATTCAAGTGCAAGGGCTTATGGGTATCCCCCACCACCTCAAATTTTCACTTAATTGTGTTAAAATCTTAATTTTATGGATTTCTAAGCCAAAGAAATTCAAGGAACATAGATATTTGAGTATTGATTTCAAAACTTTACATTTCAAATACCGTCTAATTAGGACAACTTGACAGTTTCAGTGATGACAACATACACACACATATAGGGGAATACCCCCAAACATTTTGGGTTCAATGCTAGGTATAGCTCAATCTACATCATTTGTGGCATAATGTTGATAACCACAAAAATAAATTTCATGAATCTCCTTTTCTATAAATAAATCAAGGTTACAGTGAGGCACTACAATAGAAGTGAATTGGGCCAATTTTTGGAGTGTTTAAAGGCTTAAGCTTAGAATTTTGTAAAAGCATTTACATTGTCTCACTTGTGTGTTAAAATTTTTTTACGGTCGTTTGCGTGTTACAGATGGTTTACGGCATTACATCATGGTAACAAAGTTGTAACACTGGATAAAACTTTAAACAGAAAAGGTCAGTGAGCTGTTCTAAAGAATAACTGTAATAGCTGGCATAGGTAGTTCAGTGAGTTTTGATGCTGACTACCACCCCTAGAGTCACAAGTTCTTATCTAGAGTGACTCCAGCCAGGTCTCCTTAGCAGCCAAAATTGGCCCGGTTGGTAGGGAGGGTAGAGTCACATGGGGTAACCTCCTCGCTGTCGCGATTAGGGGTTCTCGCTCTCAATGGGGCACAACAATCCATGTGATAAAATGTGCGGACTGACTGTCTTAGAAGAGGAGGCAACTGAGACTTGTCCTTTGCCACCCGGATTGAGGTGAGTAACCGCGCCACCACAAGGACCTACTAAGTAGTGGGAATTGGGCATTCCAAATTGGGAGAAAAGGGTATATAAATAAATAACTGTAATAATATAACTGAATAATTGAGTTTCTTGAACTTCTTTGGCTTAAAACTTCATACAATTAAATTTTAAGTACTACTAACAAAGATTAGGTACCGAACTGAGGTTGTAGGAATACTCATAAACCCTCCTGCTTGAAAAATGTATGCATGTTTCTTTGGTCAAAAGGAACTTATGTGGGCATTTAATTATTTGTTTTTAAAAATTAATAGATATTTAAGCTCTTTTTAGTTTTATTCATGTTGTTTTACTAGTTGTTTCATGTAAAGTCACCATAGGCCCAGTCAGCAAATTTCCATTGTCACAGTTTTGGCCCAAATAAACAGCTGAAATGTGGCCTGGCTCAGAAATGTACTGATGGCCCAAATCTGGTACAGATATATATATATTTTAAATATCTTAAAATACCAGTAAAAGATAGAAAAAAAAACTTAAAACACTTAACACAAGTGAAGCTACTTAAGGATGTGTCAGGATAGAAAAGAGTGGGAAAAATGTCCATTCTCCAGTAATTAAATTGGTGCTGCAGTGACTCCACCAATAGGAATTGAAATAAGATGCTACAACAATGAGAACCACCAATGGCATTGTTGAACAGGCTGATTACATGTGTTTTGTCCAAGTATAAACCAAATGTCAACCACAAGTTAACATTTTCCATGGCTTGCCAAGCCACACATGGATCTCAGCTATAAGTTGTCATCAGGGCCATGTGACCCAAGAGAAAATTCCCTCCAATTCTAAAGCTTTGGCAAAACATAT
Source organism: Xyrauchen texanus (assembly GCF_025860055.1). Lineage (NCBI taxonomy): Eukaryota > Metazoa > Chordata > Actinopteri > Cypriniformes > Catostomidae > Xyrauchen > Xyrauchen texanus. The sequence goes on along the minus strand of NC_068286.1, from coordinate 33,869,156 downwards.
ATGGTGAAAGTTTGGCCCACATGTGTTTAGCCATGCCAGATCTAGGCCAGATGTGACAACTAATTTCCACACACACACACACACACACACACACACACACACACACACACACACACACACACACACACACGTTGTGTTTCCATGTTTTATGGGGACTTTCCATAGACATAATGGTTTTTATACTGTACAAACTTTATATTCTATCCCCTAAACCTAACCCTACCCCTAAACCTAACCCTCACAGAAAACTTTCTGCATTTTTACATTTTCAAAAAACATAATTTAGTATGATTTATAAGCTGTTTTCCTCATGGGGACCGACAAAATGTCCCCACAAGGTCAAACATTTCGGGTTTTACTATCCTTATGGGGACATTTGGTCCCCACAAAGTGATAAATACACGCTCACACACACACACACACACACACACACACACACACACACACACACACACACACACACACACACACACACACACACACACACACACACACCTTTCACTGCACTTCTTTGGGGAATTAAATTTAATGGCTGGTCTCAGTCATAATTTTCTTGGAGCCAATTAAATTATGTAGAAAGAAACCATAATATAAATGTTAATTTAAAACAATGTGCTATTAGTTGTTAAATCTTATTTGTGTGACATATACCTTTTAAAGTAAATAAAATTGAATGAACTGATACAATTTATATATCTAACAATGTTTTTTTTAGTTATGCTGACATAAAAGGAAAACTTAAAAAGGGTAAATGCAACACAGTGCATTTAAATGCAACACAGTGTGCCTCACTATAGCCTTGATTTTTGCTTTTTTTTTTTTAAGACAAATTGGTCTAAAAATACTTTTTTGTGGTAATGAACATTATGCCTCAAATACTATCAAATGAGTTTAACTATGTATTGAACCCAGAATATTCCTTTAGGAATAATTTGTATTTACTGATAAATTGTTACATTTGAGTTTAGCACGTACAGGATGATGATAGCCTACATCTTCCAATTTATAATTTGTTATAATAAATGTTCATTTGTATAAATCCATAATATGTTGGTTACAACCCTGGAAGAATCAAGGCTCGCTTTGGCTACCAGTACCCTTCTGGCAAAACATGAAAAGCATGAAAATAATGACAATATTAGTTATTTACAGTAGTGGCCACAAATATTGGCACTCTTGGTAAATAGGTAAATAGAAGCCTGTGGAAAAAAAAACTGCATTGTTTAGACTTTTGATCTTTCATTCAAAAAATTCATCAAATTGATCCTTTAATTGAATTAAAACAATTGAAACAGGGGAAATATCTCATTATTAAATATATTTGTTTCTCCAAAACGCATTGGCCATAATTATTGACAACCTCCCTTCGCCAAGATAACAGCTCTGAGTCTTCTCTTATAATGTCTAATGAGGTTGGAGTACACATGGCAAGGGATCTGAGACCATTCGTCCATACAGAATCTACAGATCCTTCAAATTCAGAGGTCTATGTTGGTGGACTCTCCTGTTCAGTTCACCCCATAAATGTTAAATGGGGTTCAGGTCAGGGGACTGGGATGGTCATGGCAGAACCTTGATTTTGTGGTCAGTGAGCCATTTCTGTGATGATTTTGATGTTTGTTTTGGATCATTGTCCTGTTGGAAGATCCAACCAGGGCCTATTGTAAGCTTTCTGGCAGAGGCAGTCAGGTTTTGATATTTTATCTGTTGGCATTTTATAGAGTTCATGATGTAATGTATATGAACAAGATGTCCAGGACCTCTGGCATAAAAACAGCCCCACAAAATTCAAGATCCAGCAACACATTTAACCGAGGGCGGGGGTGTATAAAATGTTAAACAAAAAAACATTTGCCGGGAGTTTGATTGACTGGCGATCTGATCAATCAATCATAATACGCCATTTCTGTCCGACAAAGTAGTCAGGAGAGAGAAGATTAACGTCGGTGGATTTGAATTTGAATAATGGATTGTAGGCTACTGTACTGACTATCTTTCCGCGGTTAAAACAACAGTCCTTCTGATGTAGGCTACATTCATGTTTAGCCTATTTGATGCTATAAATTAACCAAGGAAAAGATGATCGGTTCACGAGCAGCTTTAACTGAGGCAATCTGTCACGGCACATTAAAGAGCCACAAAATAGTAGGCCTATTTATGGTTTAATTTTCTTTGAATCACCAAATTTGAAAGTTGAGACTTTATTAAATGTTACCTGCTTGGTCCTGTCTGTCAGCACGTTGTCAGTGTCCTCTATGTATTTTTCACGACATTCATAGCTATAAGTGCATTATTAATAGCTATAAGCGAAAACTTTAGGTGTCGACAACGTATTATAGCCTACTCGAACATCGAGTGCAAAGTGGGGAGTTGAAAAAAAACTTACGGTGCTCTGTCATCTGCATCTGCTCCCGGGTGGTGCCTCTTCAGATGCTAGTGCATTGCCGTGGTGCTAGAATGGAAGGCCATCTCCATTTTGCAAAGACGACATATCACGGAATTGTTTCCTTTTAAATTAAAGAATTCCCATACTTTAGAGGAACGAGTGCATGCCGCCTTGCACTTCTGATAGTCTGAGTAGCCACTCGTGTTGCTACTACTCGCCGGCGCCATCTTTGTTTTGGGTCCGACGAATCGACGCGCATATTTTGCGTCGACGTCATCGATGACGTTGACGCGTTGTCCCAGCCCTATTTGTGGTGGTATCCAGAGGAGAACTTCAGTTGAACGCCTAGTCTGTCACTAAAGGCTCGCCAGAATCGAGACGTAAATTGGGTCCCTCTGTCAGACGTAATCTCCTCGGGGATGCCAAAATTACGGAACATGTGACTGATCATGAGGTCGGCAAGCTGTGTAGCATTGGGTAGTCCGGGTAACGAGATCAAGCAGCACATCTTGGAGAACCTGTCTATGACCACCAGGATTTCGGTGCGACCATCAGATGGTGGTAAGTCGGTTATGAAATCCATGGCTATATGTGACCACGGCCGATCGGGTATGGGTAACGGTTGGAGGAGTCCAGCGGGAAGGTTGCAAGGAGTTTTGGACGGCACAGACGGGACAGGAAAGGATATAGTCATGGACATCGTCCTTAAGAGAGGTCCACCAAAACTTCTTAGAGAGTAGCTCTGTAGAACGGGTGATACCAGGATGGCCGGAACAAAGAGAAGTATGTACCCATTGCATAAGCTGAGGGCGAATCATGGCAGGCACATATATCTTGTTGGGGGGAGTTTGAGGAGGTGCGGGTTCATTACATTGAGCTTGTAGTATAGACTCCGTCAATTCCCACCTTACTTGGGCTACTAGGCACGAAGCAGGGAGAATAGTATCTGGCTCCGATGGTTTAGTTCCATTGCTGAAGAGTCTGGACAGAGCGTCAGCCTTGGTGTTCTTTGAGCCTGGGCGGAAGGTTACCGAAAAGTCAAAACGAGTGAAGAACATTGCCCATCTGGCCTGTCTGGGGTTTAACCGTTTGGCTGAACGAATGTACTCGAGGTTCTTATGGTCGGTCAAGACAACGAAAGGAAACTTCGAACCCTCCAACCAGTGACGCCATTCTTCGAGGGCTAATTTAATAGCCAGCAACTCCCTGTTTCCTACATCATAGTTTTGCTCTGGGGAAGACAACTTATGGGAGTAGAAGGCACAAGGGTAAAGTCTAGCGGGAGCCCCATGTCGCTGCGAGAGCACAGCTCCAACACCTATCTCAGATGTGTCCACCTCCACGACGAAAGGGAGAGTAGGGTCGGGCTGTTTGAGAACTGGGGACTGGTAAATGAGTCTTTTAGAGCCTGGAAGGCATGTTGAGCAGGAGTGTTCCATGTAAGGGACTTGGGTTTGCCTCGTGTCAGAGCAGTGAGTGGTGCAGCAATCTTCCCAAAGTTTCGAATGAAGCATCTGTAGTAGTTAGCGAAACCTAGAAAACGCTGAAGCTCCTTCAACGTCTTAGGCTCCGGCCAGGACTGGACTGGACTGCTGCCACCTTGTTGCTTTCCATCCTCATCGTTCCTGCGGACAAGACATACCCCAAAAAGGAGACAGAAGAACGATGAAAGGCACACTTCTCTGCTTTAACGAACAAGTCGTGTTCTCTGAGTCTTTGTAACACCCTGGAGACGTGGTCTGTGTGTTCAGATATGTTACATGAGTAGATTAACAAATCATCAATGTAAATGATGAGGAACTGGTGCAACATGTCTTGAAAGATCTCGTTTATGAAGGACTGAAACGCTGAAGAAGAGTTTAACTATATTCTTTAGTCTAACACACTATGATTGATGATTAAGGGAATTTGGCCTGTGTCACCTCATATTTATACCCCTGTGAAACAGGAAGTCATGGCTGAACAATTTCATGTTCAGTTGTTACAAGAAAGACCCAAATACTGGTGACTGCTGTGGATTCGGAGCTTCATACGGTTTGTGCCACACAATGTAATTTTAGATATTAAGAGATAATTTTTTATTATTTGTGTATTTTTGTTGCAGTAATATGACAGCGTGGCACATGGATGCTACTGAAAAACAAGGTTGGTTATAAAGAATCTGCTTAAGTTGGCACAAGTGTCAAACCCTTACACTTAATCTCATGCTTCTTTTTTTAGGATGTCCCCCCACAAATGAGTGGTGTGGACTGTGGAGCCTTCATGTTGATGGTGAGACAAATTATGTTTTGAAATAAATAAACCAATGTGCTTCTTTAGTTGTTAAAGAAGGAACAAGGAAGCAATGTTTTATTTATGACATTTACGGAGAGAATATTCTTGATTTTTGTTGTTTTACAGAATACATCTTTTTTTGGGAGCACCCTTTGATTTTACATCTGTAAGTAATTACAGTTCAAGTTATTGACCGTTATGATGTTGTAGCAGTTGACATTTCAAGATTTCTCTATATTTTTGTCTTCCAGTGCAACTTTCCAAACATACGGATATGGTGGACTCTTATTCTTCTGGAGAACTTTGGGGTTTTCTCTAAAAGGTAGATCCTGGACATTGCCTCCAGCCCAAAATTACATTTGCACCACCTTCTGACCAATTCTAAATTAACCAAGAAATGTATGTTACAGAAGAGAACCCCTTCAAGAAGCCTTTCCAAGTGGAGAACAAGCTACGCTTAGCAGCAGTGAGGTATGTCTCAAATATAGACACATATATATCAGTGTATATATATATATATATATATATATATATATATATATATATATATATATATATATATATCTTTGCAAATATTACATTTATAATAAACAATAAAATAAAAATTTTCTTTAACATTCTCTAATGAAGGATCTCCCAGTAATCCGACACATGACAGAAGCTGTGAAATGGCTCCATTCCAACAGACATCTGCTCAGGGGCCCAGTGGAAGAGCCTCTTTTCCTTACAGTGGATGAAGAGAAGAAGGAAAAGGCCCTCAACAATCTCCTGGAACAATCAGAAGCTCCCAAATAGCCCTTCACGTTTCATTTTGTTCAGAGATGAAATGGAGTTATTTTTGCAGGAATGTCATGACAAAATGGGCCTAAGAGTTCATTTGAGTAATTTAATTAAATTATTTGTTGTATAAAGTTAGATTTGTTTCTTTTAAAATGAAGTTTTTTTTTCTTTTTGTTTATTTATAATAATATCTAGTTGTATTATAGTTATATTTTTATTGAAATGTTACATTTCTATATTTAGAAATATAGAAAAGTGCATGCGCCACATGTTCTTGGCTTTGGAATAAACTTTTATTTTGAATGTTGTGATTATATATTTCATATTAAATGCCCATAAGTTTCTTTAAACATTATTTCTATCATCACGAACAGGAAATAATACTCACATAATACAATGAAACAGATAACATTATACAATAATATTACTCAAGAATAATGTTTTAAAATGCTTATTGTACTGTACCTAACTGTATCTTTCTAACTGATACATGTCGAACTGAAAAGTGGCCTTATTTAAAAGTATGACGTTTTGCATGTAATAAAATAAAATTACGCTCCAATCCATAGATGGCGCGACTCCATTTAGAAGGTATGCTCCACCTCTCACTTCCATTCTGTGGCTGTGGTTCTGGTGCTGCTGCTCTGAAACTGCTGGTGCTACGGGTCTGCAGCTGGATACATCTCAAATGGTTGGGAAGGGGAATCACACACAAAACACCTATCTTATATTCTATTGATTAATCTTGTATCTTTTAAGTAATTAAATAATTCTTGATAAATTCTTGATTGCTTTGGGCCATTTCCTAACAAAACCTGAAGTGACACATTATTTACTCCCAGAGATCTTAAAGCTTCAGTTATCTAGCTCTTTCATATGCATCACATTTGATAATGACATTGTAGGGTTTCTTGGTTCAGGTTTGGGGAATGTACAATTAATATTAATGATTGTAATCAATGATTAATCATACGGTTTGAACCAGATACCAATACATTCTAAATTTCCCCAAAACAGGAGTTATATAGCCCAAAAGTCTGCTTCAGATATATATAGATAATTAAACACAACGAATTATAACGAATATATAAGTCTTTTTCTTGTCTCCGGACAAAGCTCAACACTCTACGTTTTTAGATCAGTCCGATATCCTCCGGGTGAAAGGACTCTCTCTCAGTTTCAACCATTACTCCTAAGATGCTTTGAACTTCCCGCGAGCATTCCACGCTCGGGGAGCACCAACAGAAACCCTCCAGCTCACAGACGCAACGAGGACATTCACGCACACACGCAGCCTTGTTCAGCGACACAAAGGTCCATTTTGCAAGTATTATTCCATCTAAATTCAAATGCGTTAAAGTGTGTAATTCCCTTGCTGGCTCTTAAGGTTTAACTGTTGTAACAAGTTTGCTATCCCTGAAATCTCTTTATTTTTCCTTACTGTTTTACTTTGTTTGTTCTATGTTAAATGTTTGTTGTTAAATATGTTCTATGTTTGTTTAAGTGTAGTGATATATCCTAGTTCCTTGTATTAAACCCAATTATACGCTTGTTTGTTGGTCATAAAGCAAAGCCTCTTTAATGTGCGATCTAAAGCTACGAGCTGATATTATCAAAGTAAGTTAACGTGCTTTGATTAAGTAGGCTTATACTAAGAATAAACCTTCTGGAGAATTGATCAAGAGTACCAAGCAAAGTGGTTTGCTGGACGAACTGGTTGGTTGCGGTACGGGTTAATTCCATTAAGGTGTTCTGAAAATTAATACAGCCTGTCTGCATAGGATGTATATTCCTAATTAATTATAATTTGTTGTGTTTAATTATCTATATATATCTGAAGCAGACTTTTGGGCTATATAACCCCTGTTTTGGGGCAATTTAGAATGTATTGGTATCTGGTTCAAACCGTATGATTAATCATTGATTACAATCATTAATATTAATTGTACATTCCCCAAACCTAAACCAAGAAACCCTACAACGTGTTCTACTGATCCTTCTTGACCACATTTACCATTCTCGTGATTCCCTATTCTGTACAAACACTTATTTAATGCTCAATGTCCAATACACATTCTAGAAACATCCTTGTAACGGGGGTAATGGACAGGAGGAGGCGAGAACCAGCTTGACAATAAATAATATTCTAATTATAAACTTAACCAAAAGACTCAAACATATGACGGACAGCTGCCCGTAAATGCTCTCTCTCACCGTCTGCAGTCTGCCTTTATCCCTCTCGGAGGCTTAATTAGCCTGATAAGGGGCCGGGTGTGTAGAATCACGACCCGGCCCGACCTCCGCCCTGTCACATTCCTCCCTCATTCTCACAGGCTGGGGAGCCCCTGGCATGACTTTTCCTGGGAGAGGGTGTGCTGGCAGGTCATCCCTGCCTTCCTGAATCTGGGAGGAGACAGGGGGAGGGAAACAATAATGATTAAAATAGGGGGTACTTCCTGAAACAGTATAGTACCCCCAACAAAAAAACACTGTAAAATTTAAAAGAGAGGGGAAAGGCCAACGCGGAGCGGCAGTGGGAGAGAGAGAGAGGAGAGAAAAAGAAACACTTACTCGCCGGTTCTCCGATACACCATAGCTTGGTCCTCGGCCTCTCCTCCACCCTCTAACGGACGATAGCCACACCTTCCTGGGCGCTTTGGAGGCAGTCCTCCGGCCCCTGGCGGACAGTCTCCTGCTCCTGGCGGTCAGCCAAGAGCCCCTCCCAGCTCGTGGTCAGCGGTTCTCTCTTAACCCTGCCGCATTTATCGGCTGGTAGGGGTCTCTCCCCGCACCTGGCAGCGGCCCTGACCGCTCCAGGCAGTCGGCTAGGAGCCCTTTCTCCCCTCGCAGTCAGCGGACATTCCTCCGCTTCCAGGCGGCCGGGCTCCTCCTCTGTCCCCTAGCAGATGGCTGCGGCTGCTCCATTGGGGTGGATGGTAGTGGCGAGAACTCCACTATGCCTGGATCCTCCTTCCTGGATTTCAGCACCAGTGTAAAGAGGGAAATGGAAAGGAGGTGGCGAGAACCAGCTTGACAATAACTAATATTTTAATTATAAACTTAACCAAAGACACAAACACATGACAGACAGCTCTCTCTCTGTCGCATCACCATCCGCAGTCAGCCTTTATCCCTCACGGGGGCTTGATTAGCCTGATAAGGGGCCAGGTGTGTAGAATCACAACCCAGCCCGCCCTACACTCTATCACAATCCTCTTTCCTGTTTCCAAATGTTTTTTCTTTCTAGACAAACTTTTTCTTGAATCTGATGCAAGTGTGTAATACTTTAATTCCATTTAATTCTGTTTTACTTAATGACACTTTTATGTAAATGTGTGAATGTTTCAAAGCCTGTTTAGCCAGATGGTCTGCCTCCTCATTACCTTTAATACCCACATATGATGGTGCCCACAAAAAGTTAACAATAAATCCAGATTGTCTTATTCTAAATAGACTCTGCGCTTCATATATCAAATCTTGTCTTGCTACAGATATTCCACTTGACAAGCTATTGATATCTGAAAGCGAGCCTGTACATATCACTGACCTTGTAGGGTGTACTTCTTCTAGCAATTGAAGTGCTAGGAATATTGCTACTAATTCTGTAGTAAATACAGAATACAAATAAATTCTTTGAAATTTTTACTTTAAAAAGATGGAAGCTACTGCTGCTGCTGTAAATCCAGAATCTGGATCCTTTAAGCCATCAAATATTTGCACTGCGCTATAGTATGTTTGATCTATTGTTGTAGGCCTACTGCTAAACTTTCTAACACATAGAAATCATATAAATTATATCTTCATATAATTGAATGTCCACTAGAGGCATAGTGAAAAGCTAAGGAGGTCTTGCTGACATAGCCACAGAGGGGGGACGCACACGATTACACACAGATTTCAGTTATTACTCCCAGTCCCCAGGCAATTCTCTCTTACGCTGAGTCATGGCAGTGACTGACAGCTGTGCTAAGCCCCGCCATTCCAACGCTCATATGTACCAAGGGTGCCAATATATTTGGCAACTACTGTATTTGTAGAACAAGTCATGGTTAATATTAGTAATGTAAGTAAATGTTATGTGCCAATGTTTAAACAAAATGACGATGTATGAACTGTAAGATTAGTGATCAAGTCTTTTAAGTCCATCTTGTATTAACTTTGGAAGTGCACGTATATGCAGTGTCCTTGATCTTTTATTATGCGAATTGAGCGGGGGACAAAAATAAAAACCCATAAATACAAAATACAGGCTTGCTGACTTTGGTTATGTGGTTTGACTTCCCCTAAAGTGCTTTAAAGTAAATAATTGTCTGTAGATTTTAAATGGGTTGTTTAAGTTTTGTGCTCTCTGCAGCGATATTGAGTGAAGGATGGATGATTCAAAACTGTCAATTCAAAACTGTGTGCACTGGTGTGCTGAGGCCTGTACAATGTAGGTCTTCTTCTTCTTTTGGCATTTTAAGGCAATTGGCAAACAAACGATAGGTGTATTCCCGCCACCTAATGGGCTGGAGGGTGGACCATTGATGGACAATTTAAAAAGTTCTACCTTTCTTAAGTATCTCATTAATGCATTATATATTTTGATTTAAGTCATAAAGCAGCAGTGTTTTAAGAGTAAGACTTCCCATCCCCATTTCTCTTATTTCTTCCAACAGAAATACTCTTTCAATTTCATAAGCAGTACAATATATTAGTATATGCTCAATAGTTTCTGCTGATCCACATAAACAATATTTCCCAGACTCATGTTTGTTTATTCAATATAGGGAATAATTTAGAGCTGTGTGCCCAAGGCGACGTCTGGTAATGATTCTTCTCTTCTACTACCAAACTGCCTATTTCACCTCCTACTTGATTTTGAATATGATAAAGATATCTTCCTCTTCCCTCCTCATTTCAAAGTTCTTGCCATTTCTCTTTTATAGCTGTTCTGATTTTGGCCTTAACTTCATTTCTATTAAATGATATTCATTTATTTATGTGATAATTTCAGTGCCTGCTTTGCTAAATGTACAAACACCTCTTTTCCATCCACTCCCACGTGTGCTGGAACCCACAGGAAACACATCTTAAATCCTAACGTATTAACTCTATACATCCTTAAAATAATTTCACCAAATATCTTGTCTTGAGAATCTCCCACGAATAAGGTTTGATAAAGCAGAGAAGGAATCTGAGCACCACATTCATTGTCCGAGTGTCCACCATCCACCTGATAGCAAATAATATCGCTACCATCTCTGTTGAATAAACTCCTACTTTGTCAGATACTCTTTTACCAGTTTTAACTTGAAAATGTGGGACATATTCAATTGCAGAAGCTTGACCTGTTTCAGGATCTTTAGATTTATCATTGAAATTTGTAAACATTGAGTAGTAATTCTGCTCTTGATACTGATTAACCATTGCATCCTTTGCTATTACTCTATTTTTAGCATTACCATTAGTAGATCTTAATCTGCAAGAAATGATTAAAGGGAATAGCCAAGGAGAAATAGGTGACACTACTACTCTGGGGCTCACTTCTACATTTATTATTCCACATGATTGGGCTTCTTCTTCTGCAATCCATCCAAAACTTCTTAGATTGGCTGACTCATATTCCCAGCATTTTACCAATACTTTTTAATTGGATGAGTTTCATAGTGTCCTTTTACTGTACTCCAGTAAGTCAATATTAACTTTAGTCTTCTAATATCAATAGGCAGTTCACTCGTTTCTACCTGTGAGGCAGGAATAGAAGAACTGAGAGCACCACAACATATACGTAATGCCTGTGACTGAATTAATTCTTCTTTCTGCCGCAGTTTTAGACGCAGACCCATATGCTATACATCCACAATCTATATAGTTAACCTAATTAATGTACAACATATTCTCGAAAATGATCAAACAATGTCGCTGCAGATCGCTGAACAAACTCAGGGTTTCAGGATTGGTTTCAGGTTGACAAATTCAAACCAATCCAATCAGGCTTAATTGGTACCATGATGCAGCTCATCAACTTTGTCAAATCAGGCTTTTTTTTTTTTAAATATTCCCATAGTTTTTTATTCAGTGACATCATTCGCAATGCTTTATTGGATTGTAGTTCGTGTCCTCGTGAAACATATATATATATATATATATATATATATATATATATATATATATATATATATATATATATATATATATATTTTTTTTTAATTAAAGGGTAACTACACACCTGCTCAGAGTCTGACTCCACCCACTAGAAATATTTGAAAATGCTGGAAAAGTGGGCAGACCCCGGCGGGGATAGAGGGAACGAACCGAGTGGGGGGTCACCTGAGACTCGTATTGACGGATTAATTGACAGCTGTTGTCAGACTCTATGTTATTATTATTCCTCAAACGGTCGCAAGACGACATGTACATGAATCTGGCGTGGTGAGCTGGAACCTGCTTACCTCATCTGTCACCGCTTACGTCACGAAGTACCGCAAACAGCCAATAGGAAAATTCAACTGCAGTAGCCACCGTTCAACCTGAAGAGGGCAGCACTCAGACGTTTTTACACCATATATTGTAGAATTAAAACACAATACACAAATGTCAAAAAAATTACTTGAATCAATGACCAGTACTAATAAAGCCCCATGCTTACATATCATTAACTAAAAAAGTTGGTTTAGGGTTTAGTTACCCTTTAATGCTTAACACAATACACAAATAAAAACAGATAACAGAATACAAAAACAACACCAAATAAATAAATAAATAAATAAAATAAAATAACAATGGGGGAATGATATAAATTAAACATATTGATACATTATAAGAATTACATGACACTGAAAAAAGGAAAAGAATTACAAACAGATAATGTTTTTAAGGCTTTTTTGTTCACTTAATTGAAAATAGATATTTTTCAAGTTCTTTAACAAATATAAGAAAGAGAGGTTTGGCATTTAGATATTTAGATTTATGAATATGGAATTTTGCTAGTAATAAGATCATATTAATTACGTAAAAATGACCTTTTTTAGATTTATCATAATCAACAAAGCCTAAGACCACATCCTTCCAATACAACACACACTCATTATAGATTTCAGACCTAATAAATCCTAAAACATCTTGCCAAAACATTTTCGTAAATGGACAATACCAAAAAAGATGAACTAGAGTTTCATCAGAGTTGTCACAGAAAGAGCAACTGGAGGAAATATCCTTTTTGAACTTTTTTAGATAGTGATTTGCAGGGTAGCTTTTATGAATTATTTTAAAAGAAATCTCTTTTACTTTATTGGTTAAAAAAAAGAAAATTTATTTAAAATATAAAAGCTTTTGTATTTATTTGAATTGAAAACTTTATATATCATTCAAAAGTATTCCAAATAAATATAGGCTACTATTGATTACAAAACTATTAGAGACTAAAGATTAATATTCTCCATAATTAGATTTTCTTTTATCAAAATCTACCACTTAGTAGTATATCAAAATGTTTAGTTTTTTAGAAAAGGGAATAAACTACTTTGTAAATATACATGGGATAATAGGAAACCTAAAATTATTCTTAAAATTCTTAAGTTGTCAAAAAGGCTCAGAGGACTAGAATTCTCAAATATAATAAATTATAAAGCTGCCCAAATTCAACCTATATTGAAGAATCTAAAGTGAAATCGAGGAAGATGGAAATTTATCAAATGGGGGAACCAATTCGTATATCATCAAACAAAGCGAAACATTTAAATCAATAGATTATATTTGTATTAATAGTACTTTTAGAATTTGTTTAGAAAAAAAAAAAAGAAAAATAGTACAATTAAAAAAAGATATAGTTAATTTACAAGAAATTGCAAAAGATCCTGATTTCATGTCAATAGATTAGATAATACATTTAGGTTGTGGGTAGACAGAGGTCTGAAAAGATATCACCAACTGTTCCCTGATATAAGAAATGGATACATTTTCAAACTTAGCAAAAAGGTATGAGCTTCAAAATTGTCTCTTATTATTTACAGGTAAGAAGATATTATTAACAGAAGTTTAAGTAAAAGAAATAAAGAGGAAATGAATCCATTAATAAATTATTAAGGCAGGCAAAGAATGGGAATGTAAGTGCAGCTTTAATGAAAAATAAACAAGGCAACTCAGAAGAGAACAAAAACGCAGGAAACCAGGCACTGAGCATAACAACATATGTGTGAACTGACAAACTAACTGGGGGAAACAAGGGCTTAAATATACAAGAGAACAAACAAGGGAATGAGGAACACCTGTGGAAACAATCAGGGGAAAACCAATCATAAAATGAAACTACAAAGGACTACAAAAACTAACAGGAATCAGGAAATAAACAAGAATTTCAACATAAAAGCACAAAAACAAAAGACAACAGGGAAAGTGACAATATAATTGATATATACAATACAACTAATCCAATAATTTTTGGGGGGAATTTTAAAGAGTGCACTTGGAAGAGATATACAGGACACTACGAATAAAAGTATATGTAGGTGGAGGATGAATTAAAAATAAATCAGCAATACTGGGAAGAAATATAATATAATACATTCCATACTACTCAATCCAGTGTTTGGAGGGAATCTGCTTGGAAGATACAAATGAGATTTCTTACAACACCTGCTGTTCAAAGTAAATAGCATGGTAAAAGGGGATTGTTGGAGAAATTGTGGAGAAAAAATAAAGTCTCTACTGATTAATTAAAAAGTGAGCAAAAAAGTTGGTATGCAATAAGATGTACTTTAAAAAAAAAATGTAAGTAAAATACTGTATCTCAAGTCCATGAAAGAAAGAAGTGGTTTGGGTGGTGCTGGGCTAAAGCACATATTTGTTAATCAGAAGGTCACTGGTTCAAGCCCCACAGCCACCACCATTGTGTCCTTGAGCAAGTCACTCAACTCCAAGTTGCTCCGGGGGGATTGTCCCTGTAATAAGTGCACTGTAAGTTGCTTTGGATAAAAGTGTCTGCCAAATGCATAAATGTAAATGTGGGTGGCATTCACCCCTTTCCATACCAATGAGCTTTTATTATTTAAATTATTATTATTATTATAATTTTTTTTGCAGGTATCATATAAATCCATTTTTCTGGCTGTTTTATAGATTGCCTAATATAATATGTTGATATATGTTTTATATATATATATATATTTGCTATGAAAAAGCAATTACATTTTAAATAAAATACAACACTATCTGCTGAAAATCTACATTTAGATTCTCAAATAAAGAAATTATCATGAAGGGTCAATTTTGTGGATTTCTCAGATTATATTTGTAAAGTGCACTTTAAGAGACACTTTAAGCGGACTGACTTGATCAAGAACGAAACCTGCTACGGAGCAGGTTAGTAGTGTAGCGTAAATTACTGTGGATGAACACCGACTTTATGGTACTTAAAATCTGGGGTTGAGGCAAACTAATCTAAAAGTTAGCTAACTAGCCATCGAAACTTGCTTTATGGTACACGCCTCTGGTGGTGTGTTTTGGTGCTTCACGCCAAAAACAAACTTAATTGTGCCACTCAGATGAACGTTTCAGTTGGAAAGCACATTGAGTGCTTATAAAATGTATCTGAGACACATACAATTAGATTTGTCAGGTAACCCTGTCAAACAATACATAAGGGGTGTTAAAGGATTGTTCCGGGTTCAATACAAGTTAAGCTCAATCTGTGGCTTATAAACGTCTCGGTTACGTACGTAACCTCGGTTCCCTGAGACGAAGGGAACGAGACATTGAGTTACTAACACATATGGGGAGTGCCTTCATACACGACCTATTTGAAACCTCTCTACAATAACGCCAATATTCTAATATTGGCTATGGTGTTTGAGCCAGCCTGTTTTGGCGCGAAACTGACCGCTCGTTTCGGCGCGAACTGACCGCTATAAAACAGGTGCACAGACACCATTTCCTCAGAATTTCTGACTGAGAACAAGGAGCGCATTGCTCGTGCCTCAAGAACTCTGAGTCTTGTGGTGCGGCTAGCGTTCGCAATGTCTCGTTCCCTTCGTCTCAGGGAATCGAGGTTACGTACGTAACCGAGACGTTCCCTTACGACTTCAGTCCACTTGACATTGCGTTAACGCATATGGGGAACAGAATCCCATCACGCCGCACTACACAACATAACTTTCTAGAGAGGAAACATGGTGGCACAGTCTTATGGGATGGCGACCGACATGTGTATGCCGCAGTGAGTGATCCTCATGATGGCCAGGAGGAGAGCACTCATAATGAATATATGAGCTATAGCCATATAGTATGAATTACTCCTTATGAACCCAGCCGGGAAGGGAGTTTATTTATAATGAAGTGCTTGTGATTTATGGCATTATAACAGCCTGAATGCAGGTGGCTGTGTAAATGATGTGGAGCCCGTATACTTAAAAGGGGCATAAGTATATATATATATATATATATATATATATATATATATATATATATATATATATATATATATATGTATATGGCCAATGAATAGCAAGGACTTGTGAAGGAAGAGATGTTACTTCTAGGTTGTAAAACCTTATGAACGTGTTTTATGAGGACCATCCTGCTGCAAAACATATGTCTTATAAGGACACACCATTCGTCCATGCCCATGAGGAGGCCATGCCTTTATTTGAGTGTGCTTAACACCAATTGGACAAGTCTGAACCTGCGATTCATAAGCCAGGGTAAGAAAGTCTTTGCTTGGAGAAGGACATCCCTTTTGCACATCCTCCATAGCATACAAAGATCTGATCAGACAGTCTGCACTGGCAAGTATGCTCAACGTATGTATGTAGCGCCCGCTCAGGGCATAACAAATGCAATGATTTTTCCTCATCAGAATTAAATGGAGGAGGGGAGAAGGCCTGAAGATGAACCACCTGCGGTTTGAAGGGTGTGGTCAGGATCTTGGGTAAATAGCCTTTCCTGGGTTTGACAGTGGCTCTTAAAAGACCAGGCCAAACTCCAGACATGAATTGTCGACTGATAATGCATGTAGGTCAACGACCCGTTTTTCTGAGTCCAGAGCCAGCAGTAGTGTGGTCTTAATAGAGAGCATACGCAAATCAACAGAGTCCAAAGGCACGAAGGGGGGGGCCCTGCGTGAGCATTTAGGACTAAAGTTAAATCCCAAGTCGGGACTGTAGCCTGCCGAGATGGGTTTAATCGTCTTGCTCCTTTAAGGAACTTTATGATTAAATCACACTTGCCTATAGAGGTGCCGGTTTCATGTGCGTGATACGCAGATCTAGTTGCCACATACACTTTGAGCTTTGACGGGGTGAGTCCTGCGTCTAATCACTCTTGAAGAAATATTACAATTTCATGTATGGAGCAGTTTACCGGGTCCTTGCTGTGTGAGAGACACCAATCAGCGAACACCTTCCATTTTAGTGCATAGAGGCGTCTAGTGGACGGTGCTCTGGCTTGTAAAACAGTGTTTATGACTGAACACGTCAGTTCTGGTGCATTTAGTATGCTCCATTCAGGAGCCACACATGCAGGTTCCACAGCTGGGGCTGGGGATGCCAAATTGTGTGCCTGAGAGAGGAGATCCCTCCTCAGTGGTATTTCCTATGGTGAGCTGTACAGCATCTCCATCATTTCCAGAAACCATGGCTGGTTGGCCATTTCGGTGCAACTAATAGAATGTTTCCTTGTCCTCTCAGACTTTGCATATGGCAGAGTGGATCAGGTATACTGGAGGAAACGCATATTTGTTTTTCACCGGCCATTTGTGTGCCATTGCATCCCTTCCCAGCAGGGCTTGAGACTTCGAAGAACAGAGGGGATAGTGGGCATTCTCAACTAAGGCAAATAGATTGATTTCTGCTTTGCTGAATATTTCCCAAATCCTCAGTATAGTTTGAGGATGAAGTCTCCATTCGCCCGGTATTGCCCCTTAGCGTAACAGTAGATGTGCACAGTAATTCAGGCAGCCTGGGACATATGTCACTCTCAGGGAGAGATGATGCTCGCTCCATAGGAGGGGGTGACGCGTCATTCTCGACAGTGGCGGTGAATGAATTCCGCCTTGGTTGTTTGTATATACCACAACTGTCATGTTGACTGAGCAAACCAGGACATGACAGCTCACTATTTCAGACTGAAAGCCTTTAAGGCTAGAATTACAGCCAATAGCCCTAAGCGGTTGATGTGCCACGCCCTCCTCACACCTGTCCAGGTGCCAAAAGTTGGGTGTCCATTGCACACCGCCCCCCCAACCTGTGTTGGAAGCATCCGTGGTCACCTCTTTTCGCCTGACAACTTGGGACTTCGAGTACCAGAGGGGACAGTGAGTATTCTCCACTGAGGCAAATAGATAGATTTCTGCTTTGCTAGATATTTCCCAAATCCTCAATACAGTTTGAGGGTGAAGTCTCCTGAATTCTGTCTTGGCGGTTTATATATGCCACAACTGTCATGTTGTCTGAGCTAACCAGGACATGACAGTTTGATATATCTGACTGAAAGCCTTTAAGGCTAGGAATACAGCCGATGGCTTTAGGCACCGCGTGACACTTGCCCCAGCGCGACACCTCGCTGGTAAAATGCAAGAGGATCTGTCCGTGGTGCTGAACAGAGGCTGGATATAGTGATGCGCATGCGTCATTGGCGCTAAGCACGTCGCGCCACACGGTGCTTCAGCCAGCACTCAAGAGGTCTCATGTGTAAGAGAACTAATGGAATGACGGATGCCGCCGCCACAAATCCCAGTGCTTTCTGAAACAAGTTTCAGTGGAAATGTTCTCCCCAGTTTTAACTGAGATGGACACTGTAAAATGGCTGAAGCAGTAAAACTGTGCTGGCATAAAAAATCTCTGATTGTGGCAGTAACAGCCAATTGTCGAGGTAGTTTAGGATGCATGCCGCTCAGTCTCAGAGGGGCGACAACTGCATCAATGCACTTTGTGAATGTGCGAGGAGCCAAAGACTGTCCGAAGGGCACACTGTAAAAAGTGATTCTGAGTTTTAGTCAGGTGGACAAATACAATCATGTCCTGTCAACTTGCAGTGGCTCACTACACAATATGATAAGTTATAACAACCTCAACTTGAAGGGAAATGGAAAACTTAAAATAACGTGTTCACATAACAACAAAACCTAGGTTCTCTCAATTTTCTGCCTCATGCGCATGTGCCAGAAACACTATGTCATGATGACGTACTATATTAACGAATTTGAACAAGACGCGCCATCGCCATTTTCTCCACGAGAACACGACACAAATTGCTGATGCGAGAAAAAGACGAAGGAGCTGTTATTTCACCAACTACAGATGGATTTTTATAGTAAGTATACCCTGATTTGTTCTTTCATGTAAAATGTGGCTTGTTTCGTTTGATTATTAGTTTTATTTTTGCTAGCTATACAGTGTGTTAGACACCGAGACGTGAGCAGAAAGATAAATCGTCTTTGACTAGTATAAGTTAATGTTGGTAAATAGATAAAAAAAACTGTACATTTAAGTTACTTTTTAGCGTCTTCTTGATCGGATCATCTTACTATCGTTAGAAACACAGAATGACCAGTAAGTTAACGTTAATATCTGAATTTTTTTCAAATGACATACCATACCATAATGTTTTTGAGCATGTGCAAACGGTGCGTCTTTTGTAGGCTTAATTATGTAACTTACCATGATTTTGTATTAATATAATGTCAACTTTTTGTAGTTCATATTCATAATCACTTGATTAAACTTTTATGTCAATTGTGTTACCTGTGAAGCCCTGAAGAATCATGAATTTCAGGATTATGTTATTTATATAAAACATTTTCACATAATAAAAGCTATATTTACAGCACTGCTCAATTTTATATTGTCAGCAACATCATTAGAGTAACATAAAATGCATCACCAGAAATATAAATGTTTCTATTAGATAGAAAAAGTTTTTTTCCTCATAATTGGTATTTGTGAAGTACGATGTTTTAGGGCTGCACGATTATGACAAAAATCACAGTATCTACTAGCACAGTATAACCACTGACAGGTGAGAGACTTTTTATTTCAGCATGCACTTAACATCACTGGTAGTTCCTATTTTGCTGCGTTCTTGTTTGAACAATTACGTTACCGTGGCATCCGCAATTATATATTTGAAAAGTTGTGCAGCCCTATGTTCAGTGAATATTTCTGTATGTAACATGTATATGTGTACTTGGATTGAGTTTTATTTTTATATTTTTTTTTTTTTTTTTTGCAGGATCAGTATAGTGGAAGCAGAAATCGATGAGGTGGTGTTGCAAGATTTGCAGATTTTCCTCGCCCAACCAGCGTGCCCTAATCACACACTACAAGCTTAAACACGGTCATCAGGCAAGTCATTGTCCACTCCCATGCATCTATAAGGATTGTGTATGCACATTTAGGAGTGAACTGTCTCTGAAGAAGCATTCTGTCGAACTCTGGTGCGTTTGTGTGCATGTTATGTCATTGCAAACATGCACGGCGCATGATAGAATACAACAGGGGTCAATATATTGTGTTCTTTATTAATTCGGTGCTATTATGCGCAGCTGAGTAAACAACACAGGTTTACTGTGTGTGTGTGTGTAATGCATAAGGTGGTTTTCCGCTGCTTGCAAACAAACTCTTTTGAGGAGACAGTGAATTTCCAAATTTGTTGTCCTGATTCCACACGCTATGCACGAAAACACTGCAGGCTCACTCTCGCTCATATCCAAGGTAAATCATCAACACTATCATCCTTTACATGTATTATATTTAACTAAATAAATCAAAATAAGCTAAAATGCATGCGCAGGTCACATTACTTCCTGAACAAGTGAGCACCCGAGTCCGTGTTGCTTTCATATTCATCCGAACCGCGGCACGGTTCGAGTGTAACCGAACAAAGACCACTTCCTCCAGGTAGTCTTGGCTTCGGTACCCCAGTGCACAGCCGAGTCCACATGACAAAATCATAATGTGAACGCTTTATGATTTTGTCCTGTGGACTCGGGTGCGCACTTGTTCAGGAAGTAATATGTTTTAGCTTATTGTGATGTATTTAGTTAAATATAATACATTTACGGGATGATAGTGTTGATGATTTACTTTGGATATGAGCGAGAGTGAGCCTGCAGTGTTTTCGCGCTTAGCGTGTGGAATCAGGACAACAAATTTGTAAATCCACTGTGTCCTCAAGAGTTAGTTTGCAAGCAGCAGAAGCCCACATTATACGACACAAACACACACACCGTAAACCTGTGTTGTTCACTCAGCTGGACATAATGGCACAGAATTAAAAAAAAACAACTATAGATTGACCCGCATTCTGTTTTCTATCATGCGTCAGGCACGTTTGTGATGAAAAATCCACTCCATAACACTCCAGGGTTCAATAGAATCCAGTTGAGTGTGAAACCAGACCAAAGCTGCGGAGGTAGCTGGGAACAATCACGCTCGGGCTCGGAGTCTAGACCGTAGCAAACGAGCCCAGTGTGAAAGCACCCTTAGACACTCCTGGTTTAAGTGACATGAGCTGGTTACATTCACTATTAAATCTTATTTTGGTGCTGAACAAAAAGGTAACAAATGACTGTTGTTGTTGTACCATATCACTGGTGATTTATTTACAACAAGTGTACATATTTGAAATGAATGTTTTTATTTTTCAAGACAGAGGGAGGGGGTGAAAGTGTAAATGAAAAGAAAAACAAAGGATTGAATCAATAAAGCAGGTACTTAAACCATCCTATATTTTACAGACAACAAACCAAAGGATGCGGACTGCAGCATTGCTTGGCCTGCCGTGGTACATGCGAGAGACTCCTTCTAAATTCATTAAGATATGCGAGGTAAGCAAAACAAGGGAAAACTGAACGTTGGATCTCTTATTTTGCAGGGGTCTGGGGACTTTAAATTTGGTTTTAAGTAATACCTTAATTTTGTTTTCATTCTACAAAGCCCAGTGACCGTGAAGAGGATGTGATCAAGGGTGTGCTGATCGGAATCCTAGTGGTTGTGGAAAATGTGATGGAACCTCTCCCAGAAGTCTACAATGACGTTGCCCTGGTGATTGAGGAAGAAGTGGTGATGCGTCACCTGAGTGACATACCAAATGCTTTTCTGAACCTGATGGGCCTGGTGTAAGCATTAAACCTTAACTACTAGGAATTAAAATTCACTTTTGAAGTGATACAGCGCCTGTTCATTGGAGTTGGATCAGACTCCTGCACCGCAAGAGTTCACTCTTTGAAGAGCAAGTTGCTGAGATAAGATAAACTATTTTATCCTTCTTGCTACTATTAGCACTTACGCTGTTACACTGTTTTAAAGTTTAAGACCATTGTTATTTTAGATCTCATTGTTTTAAGTGTAACATTGGTATTCTTGAATATTTTTCTAACAGACTGTTTTCTTGTTACCTTGTCCTGCTTCCTCTTTCCTTGTCATGTTAAACGTTTGATTGGGAATGGAAGAGACTGTTTTATTTGAAGTTGTTTAACACAGCTAATTGTGAATTCTTCAAGGGTTAGTTCACCCAAAAATTAAAATGATGTCATTAATGACAGAACCGCAACACAATACAATGCTGAATAAAGTCCTAGTTTTTGTTATTTTTGGACCAAAATGTATTTTCGATGCTTCAAAACATTCTAACTAACCCACTGATGTCACATGGACTGATCTATTTTATTTCCTTTCTGGACAAGGACAGTATATCATACATTTCCAATGGAGGGACAGAAAACTCTTTAAAAAAATGTAAATAATAAGTTAAATAAGTTTAATATCTTAAACTGTTCTGAAGATGAACGGAGGTCTTACGGGCTTGGGACGAGATGAGGGAGAGTCATTAATGACATCATTTTCATTTTTGGTTGAACTAACCCTTTCATGTACACTTGTTCCTGTAAGGAAAATATCTGATAATGACAATGAGTTATTTGTACTATTTTGGCTCTAAAATGGGTCTGTGCATAGAGAAGTCTGCACGTATTTCTGTGAGCTGTATATTTTTTTACATTGGTATTCTAGAATCTTTTTTTCAAACAGACTGTTTTCTTGTTACCTTGTCCTGCTTCTCTTGATCAGGTTTTATTGGGAATTGAAGACATTGTTTTATTTGAAGTTGTTAAACACAGGTTATTGTGAATTCTTCATGTAAACCTGTTCCTGCCCTGAAAATATCTGATAGTGACAAAAGAGTTATTTGTACTATTCTCTAAGAATGGGTCTGTGCATAAAGAAGTTTGCACGTGCTTGTGTGAGCCGAATATATGTGAGGGTTTTCTTGTGATGTGAAGCTAATTATTTTTGGCTGTTTTTGGGGTGCAGTGCATCTGTTTAAAAAATAAATGCTGAGAATGCTGACAATTTTGTGGTTGTGTTGATTTCATAAAAAAATCTGCTTCCAGGTAGATATCTAGAACTTCTTGTCAAAGCAAGCAATGAAGTCTAGTAAACTCAAAAAGTTAAGTTGTGATGTTGAGGAAAAATTACCATTTTATGTCAATTAGACTTGGTTAATGGGTGTGAAAACATGAAAAATTAACTTCAACCAATATGCTTTTAAGTTGACTTAACAAAAAAATCTAAATCCTTATTAATTGATACAGTGCGTTGGCTCAATTTACTGCAAGTTATTTCAACAAATACATATAAGTTGAGTTAACTTAACTCCTAATGTTGGCTAAACTTAACTGAGTCATTGCAACAAGATGACTTGACCAAGTCAAGTTGTGTCAACAAATCATTTTTTACAGTGCACTATGAATTGATACGCTGTTCCCTCGAACGCGAATCTCAAAAACATCCTGTGATGTCGTACAATTTGGATATGACAGAACGCATCCTTCAGATCTATCAACGCAAACCAATCATGTGGGCGTACATGCGATAAGATCCTTTTCTGAATAATCATTTTGAATAGGCGCTTACAAATGCGCGATTAAAATGTCTCAGATGCAGGATTGGCCGAAGCCCGCCGTCTTTCTTTGGAACAAGAAAATAATGGCTGTAAAACCATTTTGTGCTTGACAATTTGGCACAATCTCGATCGCATTTTTCACGATGAGAGGTGTATTTCGGCTCGTAACACTGGCGCGTCATCGGACGGAACCGTGGAAGACAGAACGCCGTTGAAACAGGGTGGCCGGTGTGCAAATAAAGATCGTATATCCTTGTTCGATCGTTTTTGCACCCATTCTGAAATACCCGTTAGGGATCGCCACGCATCCGCATAGTGGGACAGAGGGCAGTTTGGTTTGCTCACTGTATGATATGATGCGACGCTCACTCTAGGGAAGCAGTTGCGCATAATGTGTGTGCTTTGAAGAGGAAAAGGGGGCTCTTTATTGAGAATGTGTGAGCATCTCGTGCATTTGCAATGAATGCTGTATTCTTTTTTGCACTTATTGCATTTTTATTTTTGCATTTATTTGAGTGCAAGACACAGAAACAACATTTTGAATAACAATATCCCTTTCCCGACCAACAAAAGAGGGGAGATGGGGAACAGTGTTTTGTGTCTCTCCAATCGAGCCTTTTTTGGAGCAGACCCAGAGGGAATCGCGGGCTCTGCTTTCCGCTTCAAATGCTATTGCCCGTCAGGAGCGCTTTGCTGCGCGTAATGATACGAAGGTGCCTGTGAGGCTTTTAGTCGAGCGCTGACTCGAAACAGAGCGAGGGCGAACCGGCTGTGATATACTTCATGTGGGCATAAAGTGTCTCATAGCCTGTGACTGCTGCTGAATCGCGACATAACGCTCAGCAAACTCATAGACATTCATAGAGCTGCCAAAAAGGCCGGCTGGAGACACAAGAGCATCTCAAATAGTGGCTTTTTCTTTATCACTCATTTCTGCCCTGGAGCGCCGCCATTGTGTGGAGTGCTGAGCTTGTTCTGCTGCTGAGTAAGCTTTTCCCGCCAGTGCGGACGTTTGTCGACACGGTTTGGAAGGATGTACATGTTACTCGCTGGGCAGAGGTGTGCTGCTACCGCCTCCTCCACAGGGGGGTAATTGGGCATATAACCGTTTTCTTTCCCAAAGAAATGATCCACATTAAAGAGGATGGCGTCACTGTGCGAGCGTGCCATATAAGGTCGCGTGCCAGGATTTGAATAGTTTTCATTATGAACTTCAGGGAAGAAATGTGCAGGATGCTGCCGTTTAACGGCACCCACACTGCTGGAACCATTCATCGAGGCGAGACGGTTCCTCTGAGGGAGACCAGTCAGGGTGAAGCTCTTCGACTGCCCTTGAAAGGACGCGGAGCATCTCCCTGTCAGTGGCGCGTGCACGTTCCTTGCCCTCGCTGGGGGAGGGGCGGCAGCATTATCCACTGACCGTTTGCCTGATGTGGCGAGAGACATGACATCGTCATCATCCCCAGCGTCAGATCCACCAAACGAGACGAGGCCGCACGCTCATCAGAGGGCCGGAGCTCGTCTCGCACATAGCGTATGGGGATATATGCGCTTCGTGGAGATTGAGGGGCTCGTGGGGCGTGTGCCGGCACAAAATCCACCTCAAGTTCGTCCTGCTCGGCCTCGCGGCCCCGCCGTGCCTCCTCGTGTGAACCCTCGGGAATCACAGAAGAGGCTGGTGGGAGGGCGCAAGAGGCTGAATCGTCCCTCAGAACGAGGGCGATTCGTGAGCGAGGCGACTTGAGACTCATGTCCTCACAGTGAGGACAGTCTGTCTCCATGAGAGCTGACTCTGCGTGGGCGCGGCCCAGACAGAAAACACAGCTCTCATGCTTGTCTGACGGCGGGATGTGTCTCTCGCACAAGGAACACTTACGGAACAACATCTTGAAAAAGACGTGAACACGTAAGTGGTTCTTCTAGATATATAAATATAAATATAGATTTATATTTATATAACTTATATAACTTACATTTATACACACAAGTACAATTTTGCTTTAAAAGGATACTCTACACCTGCCGACGCGCTGCGGAGAATCAGGATGCTGAGGTCCGTTCACCAGCGAGGCGGAGTGATGTTCGCCGGAGCACTGCAGGGGAGCGGAGAGTGTTCTCGCTGCCGTGAAGAATCCGTTCGCTGACTATTGTGAATCGACGGCGAAGGGCTTCGAGACAAGAGGTAATCGCTGTCTTGAAGGAAGAAATTCTGAGGAAATGGTGTTTGTGCACCTGTTTTATAGCGGTCAGTTCGCGCCGAAACGAGCGGTCAGTTTCGCGCCAAAACAGGCTGGCTCAAACACCATAGCCAATATTAGAATATTGGCGTTATTGTAGAGAGGTTTCAAATATTTTGTGTATGAAGGCACTCCCCATATGCGTTAGTAACGCAAAGTCAAGTGGACTGAAGTCGTAAGGGAAACATAATTTCTACTCCTCCCTTCTTTTCTTTAAAAACGAACACAAATTGAGACATGTAGCCTGCAATGGAAGTGATTAAAGCAGAAATGTGAGGCTAATAATTTTATAAAAGTACTTACATTAATTTTCCCATTATTGAGCAGTAAAGTTGTTTCTAATATCATTTTTAAATTTTTCATTCAGGGGTTTGTTGACATTACATTGTCATGGCAACAAATTGTAAAATTGGCTAGAACTAAACAGAAAGGGTTAGCAAGTGATTGTATCACATCAGTCAATCATAGGTGCATCACAGTAACCCAGCTTTTTGAATTTTTAAAGGAGGGACGAGTCTAAATAATTTTTTTGTGGTAATCAACTATTGTGCCACAAATGTGCTGTCGATTGAGCTTATCTCGTATAGAACCCGGAATATACCTTTTACTTGTGGGGTCTGGGACATGCACACAATAAAAACATTTAAATGTCTATTCTTTTTTTTTTCTCGCCCTGTTATTTTGCACACTGTATAGGCTACTGTTCTAATGATTTGTTAAACAACGAAGCCGTGCCACCTGGAAGAAACGAAACCTTATCGTAATTTTCAGGAAATGAAACTTACGTTCACTTAGGCTATGTATTAGTCTTCTATTCTAGGAGACGCACACTGCACTGAACAGAATCACTCTAAGAAAACCGGTGTTTTACGAATTGCAAAGTTTAAGATTCAAGAGAGTCAATAAATCTGATTTAGGAGATTACTTATTTTCGCTATTTAGAAGTTTTGTCGTTTTATTGAGAGGATGAGTTACACATTCAGTCAGCAATATG
The DNA here is from genome assembly GCF_025860055.1 of Xyrauchen texanus. NCBI lineage: Eukaryota > Metazoa > Chordata > Actinopteri > Cypriniformes > Catostomidae > Xyrauchen > Xyrauchen texanus. The sequence goes on along the minus strand of NC_068286.1, from coordinate 33,842,608 downwards.
AGGAAAAAATCCGCCCTTGCATCGATACGATCGACAAATTACGTTCTTTGGGAGTCGAAAAGGATTTGGCGCTCCCTGCCATCGCCGTTATTGGGGACCAAAGCTCAGGAAAAAGTTCTGTTCTGGAGGCACTGTCAGGAGTCGCGTTGCCCAGGGGTAGTGGTAAGTATTCTGGCTTGCCATCAACAAGCAGGCGGAGCAGCATAAGGGTGCTTTTTTCTTTTCCTTTTATTTTATTTATTTAACTTTGAACACTTTTGGCTCTGTACATTTCTGATTTATGTCTTCCGATTTCCCTATTGGTTTACATTTTCACAGTTAAAAAAAAAAAAATACCATTCACATTTTAATTATGCATTTTCAAAGTTTAAGTTTGAAAGTCTGGATCTGGGACAAGGGTGCAATAATCAAATCTATACATGATGGGATTTGTGAAGTGCAAAATATATTTGCTGAGTGCATGGTAAAGTGATAAAAAAAAGGAAGGAAAAAAAAAACTGCCCATAGCTGAATAAACACCTATTAAATTAATTAAATTAAAAAAGGTGCTGTGGTGATATCATGGCTTCAGATGGTAAAACTATGGTACTTAAATATTGTACTGTATTAGAATACCATAGTCATTTGAAATACCAAGGAATTGTTCAATAATAGTCCAAGGTATTTTAACTTTTTCGCATGTGAGTTTCTCCTGATGCACCCCCAAGTGTGAGTTCTGTAATAAAACAAAGTCTTACCTTACACTTCACAGCAGATGCACTGGAGGACAGATTATATATTATCGAGCATATAATGTGTTTTTTAGATGTTTATAATGACTGATAATAATAGATAAGATGCGATCGCGAATGCGCGTGCCAGCTATGTGTGACATGGGACTTTGAGTTTATGAAAGCTGGTTCCAAAAACATATCACTTCCACTTTCCCAGCACCGGAAGTGGTTAGAATTAGTGACAGATGGAATGGGAGAAGGCTCGAGTGGACTGACTAGTTTGTATATTCTTTGTTTGACATTAGAAAACATGGACACAGCCAGAGGTGTAGATTCCATGGGGGATGGGGGGAGGTAACCCAATAATAAAAACAAGCAAGTACAAATGTCGCCTAATGTTCAAGCCAAATCTACGCCCTTGGCGACAGCGTTGCATCAAAACATGTGGGCGTAGATTTGGCTTGAACATTAGGTGACATTTGTACTTGCTTGTGCGCTCCAACTGTAGTGACTTTAATCTTTATTTAGTGATTGTTTGAATGTTTGTAACATATAAAAAATAAATATATTGTGAAGTTGAAAAGACTATTTGAGCAACTGGTTCATTATGACAACCGCTTCAGTCCCTTTTTGCTGGTAAACAGCAGCACTAATGCAGATCACACCGGTTTGATCATACGCATCCGAGTCCAATCAGGGTAATCACACCAGTTTGATCTTACATGCAAAAGGGTTTTTAAATTAAAGTCATTTTTATTTATATAGCACCTTTCCCAACACATCGTTTCAAAGCAGCTTTACAGAAAATTAAACAGTAATATCTATAATGTCTAAAGAGTCATAAATGAGCAGTTTGATAAAATACAGTTGTGAAATGTGTCTAAAACTAAGTAATTCAAAAATAATTATATTTAAAAACCAAGTGATCAAGCTGAAGGCGACTGTGGCAATGAACACAAATCTCCATAAGATGTTTGTTAATGGAGAAAAATAACCTTAGGAGAAACCAGGCTCACTGTGGGGGCCAGTTCCCCTCTGGCTAACATCATGAATATAATGGCAATACTTAATTATGTATAGTGCATTATAAGAGTGTAGTCCATCATTAGACCAAGGTAATGCAGGCAGAGTTCAGTGAGGTGTATCGCAGTTCAACAGTTAAAGAATGCTATGGTAACAAAAACAAATGGTAATTACTTATTGATAACTCACTTAAAATAAAACCATTGAATAGTAAAAGAACAAATCTTCAGTTTTTTGTTTTTTTTGTTTTTTACTACGTTTATTACAGGAATTGTTACACGATGCCCTCTTGTGCTCAAGATGATCAGAACTAAGGAGGAAGATGGATGGCATGGGAAAATCAGTTACCAGGAACATGTGGAAGACATTGATGACCCAGCAGATGTTGAGAAAAAGATTCGTGAAGGTAAATAAAGCTTAGAAAACATTTCATGTGATCTCTCAAATATGTGCAATCCTTTGACATAAAATATTTACAAATAAGTCTAATTACACTTGTAGCCCAGGATGAGATTGCTGGAACTGGGGTTGGTATAAGTGAAGAACTTATCAGTTTGCAGATCACTTCTGCAAATGTCCCTGACCTCACGCTTATTGACCTCCCCGGTATCGCACGAGTGGCAGTCAAGGGTCAAGCTGAGAATATTGGAGAGCAGGTAATATATTCTCTAAACGTCCTTTAGAAAAATGTACTATGACAGTACCAAGGTACTTTGACATGACAGGAGATGAAAAATTTGATTCACGAGCCAGGTTAGTAAGTGATTATATCGCACACTATTTAGCAAGTTAGCATCTATAATGCTTAAACCTGAAGTTTGTAATTTCTGTGCCACTAGCGTCACCAAACGGAACTGCAAAAATAAACTTAGAATAAAAGAATATGCCATCCATCTGCTGTTGCTCAAGCAAACACATAATCCCGCCCCAAAATTCACACCATTGGTTGAGTCAATGTTGTTGTGTCAGGCTGGACCGGTCACTTAAATTTAACAAAAAATGTATTTCTCCCATCATTTACTCAACCTCATGCCATCCTGGATGTGTATGGCTTTCTTTCTTGTGCTGTATGCAAACAAAGATTTTTAGAAAATATTTCAGCTCTGCAGGAGTGCAAATCAACCAGGTCAAAAACTTTAAAGCTCAAAAGGCATAAAAAGGCAGCATAAAAGTAATACACATGACTCCACTGTTTAAATCCATGTCCTCAGAAGCGATATGATAGGTGTGAGTGAGAAAGAGATCAATATTTAAGTTATTTTTTTATTATTATCTGCACTTTCAAACAGCCCTCCTAAGCGCTCTTCTCTCCTAGTTCTTCTTTTGTTTTTGGCGATTTTATAGCAAAAATGGGCCTAAATATTGATCAGTTTCTCACCCAAACCAATCATATCAATTTCGATCATATGGATAACTTTTATACTGCCTTTATATGCTTTTTGGAGTGTCAAAATGTTGGCACCCATTCCCTTGCATTGTATGGGGCCTACAGAGCTGAAATATTTATATAAAAATCATAATTTGTGTTCTGCAGAAAAAAGAATGGTCTGGGATGGTACAAGGGTGAGTAAATGATGAGAGAATGATGAATGATGAAATGATGAATGAGGTGAATTATTCCTTTAAGTTAGCATTTTGAAATGTTTACTAAATTTACAATAAATGTGATTTTTCTTGTTTTTACAAACTGATGGATGAGACTAAATTATTTTCATTCGTAATCGACATAAAACGTGGTTTGCTTAAAGACACAGGAACATCAATCAAATGCATTCATTTCAGATTAAGAGACTGATCAGGAAGTTTGTTACCAAGCAAGAAACAATCAACCTTGTAGTGGTGCCATGTAATGTTGACATTGCGACCACAGAAGCATTAAAGATGGCTCAGGAAGAGGACCCTGAAGGCGAAAGGACTTTAGGTGCGCAGTACCTATGCACAGTATTCACTGCATACATGCAAACTAACCTTCAAAATAGATTAGTAAAATCATACGTTTTCTGTTCTGATTGTATCGTATGTCTACTATAGGCATCCTAACAAAGCCGGACCTGGTGGATAAGGGCACTGAAGGGACTGTGGTAGACATTGTGCACAATGAGGTCGTTCCGCTTTCTAAAGGTTACATGATTGTCAGGTGCAGGGGACAGAAAGAGATCACGGAGCGGGTCACTCTTCATGAGGCCACAGAGACAGAGAAGATCTTTTTCAATGACCATCCTCAGTTCAGGTGGGTACATGGTCACATTTAAACATGATCGCACAGGAAATTGACATCTACCATGTACATATATTGTTCCGGAACCCATATAAACCCCATTCTGCCAAATTACAGTGGCATCTCCTATAGAAAATCTTTGCATTAGTTCTCAAGTGTTTCCCTTTCCAGTGGCGCTATGCTTATAGCACCTTGCGGAAACAACCCCAGAGATATGGGTTCTACTCCCATGGAAACCAGGAAGTAATCATGTTTTCAAGTTTTGATACTTGCATCTACCCTCTGTGATTAAATTATTACTCTACTGTATGTAGGTTTATGGTTGAGTTTGGGTTGGGCCATATGGTTAATAAAATATGAATTCCTGTTTACTGTTTTACATCATATACATCTAAATTAAAGCTGACTAGCTTTTGGCGTCACTCTGTGGATGGTTCACCTGGAAACTGGAGCTCACACTTTCCAATACGTTCAACAACACTTCCAGCTTTGGCTGTGTAAGCACAGATCGATTTCAGCAGCAGAACATTAAACAATTTACCAAGCTGAAAGAGTGCTATAACATAAACTTTTGGTGTGATTTAGGCTGCATTTCATTCTACAGATATTATTTTTAACTAGTTGTTAAAAAGCTCTTACATTTTTCCACTTAGAACACTCTACGAAGAAGGCTTTGCTACTATTCCCAAGTTGGCTGAGAAACTAACAATTGAGTTGGTTCATCACATTCAGGTGAACCAATTTCTAGTGAAAGAGACTGGCAAAATTATTTGACTCATAATAAACACAACTAATTTTCCTATGGACAATATGTTATGTAGAAATCACTGCCACGGTTAGAGGAGCAAATCGAGACAAAGCTTGAAGAGACACAAAAGGAACTGCAGGCATATGGCACTGGACCACCAACAGACCCTGCAGAAAGACTTAGCTTTCTCATTGATGTGAGTACAGCCATGAAGTCTACACATGCCAGTGATCCAACTTAAATGCACAGAAGATTCTAGACTAAACAATATCTCCTTGCACACTCACTGAGACTACTGCTAGTTGCTTACCAGAACCAGACAAAACTATAAAACTTGTGCTTAAGTTTTCATTTTAGTAAAGAGCTTAAACATCCAGATCACTAATATCTTCCACAATGGTAAATAATCATACCTCCTACTAAGCAGGAAAATAGCCTCATAAATATGCAGCCTCATAAAGAAAAGAAAAAAGAAACACATTTAAATTGATTTAATGAGAACTAATCTTTTCTCTTTTTGTCTCAATTGCTGAATTCAGAAAGTTACAGCTTTCACTCAGGATACTTTCAACCTGACCACTGGGGAGGTGCTTAAAGCTGCTTCAGATCTATTGATTTTTCCAGAACTCCGCAAAGAATTTGCAAAATGGAAGTACATCTTGGATCGTTCAGGAGAATCCTGTGAGTCAAGTATATATGAGAAATGGAGAGATTTTTTTTTAATTAGACTTGAATAATAGTACTTTTCACACAATTGAACTGAATGAACTGCAAATGTGTGTAAAAACAGTACATGTGCACACAATGTGCAGTAATGTGCTTGTTTCATACTGAGATCTTGCTTTAACAAAAGTCAACCGACCTGCTTGAAACATTGTTTTTGACGATACTGAATATCTGATTATTCATGATGTATAATAATATCAGGTCTGGAGACAGAATAAAACTTCCACAACTCAAATCCAATTTTTCTGACAATATTCTAAAATATTTCAGTCAACAGGAAGCTTCAGAGAGAAGTTGATATTTATGAAACCAAGTATCGGGGCAGAGAGCTTCCAGGCTTCATCAATTACAAGACCTTTGAGGGTCTTGTCAGGGAACAGATCAGGCAGTTAGAGGAACCTGCAATAAAGACACTGAAGACCATCTCAGGTAAGGCTTTTTTATATTTCAAATTTTCAAAACTCTGTGCATAGCCTGCCTTCAACAAAATGTTGTCTCAAAGGTGGAAACATAGGGTCGGATCCCTAACCTAGTGAGCTGCCTCATTGCCTCCAGCCTACATAGGCAGCTGTATTCTATGTGGAATAGAAGTGACTTTCCTTTTGAAAGTCAGGACATCAGCATTTCCGTTGTTCCAATACCATACCATCACTTGCATAGACTAACATAAAAGAAAAAGTGATTTTGAAAATTTGGTATATTTACAAATACAAAAAATGACAGAAGATGAGAATGAACGTGAGAGCAGGAGGTAGCCTACAGTAATCATTAGCTACCAGGAGCAAAAATTAATTGTGGAAATAAAAATTCTTGTGGCCTGAAAAATTACAAACTTTTCCATTCACATTAGGGAAAATAAAAAAGGTGGGTTATAGTATGTCTTTCTCCTCTTTTAGATTAGTAACCTAGGCCATGCAAAATTTCTAAAATTCATATAGGCTGATAATAAATCAAGCTTGCAAATTCCCTATGGATAATGCACAAACACAACATAGATTTCTATAATTCTATCCTACTGTATCTGCTGATTTAGATTAAAACGTCCCATAAATACATAACAATATAAATTGTTCTAACAATTTGTATTTTAAAATAAAATTGAAGTGATGTGAATCTTAACTAAAGAAGTTTATGGACGTTTAAAGTAAATTTATTAAAAGTAAAATAGTAATTAAAATAAAGTTGTAATGAAAATGTATGATAAATATAAAGGGAAAATTTTCATATTTATTAATTTATTAATGCTTTCATATTGCTGAAGTGTTACACTTTTCTCCAAGTATTTTCTGCATATTTATTTATTAAAACTTTTCATATAAAATGAAAAGATGTCACACTGAATGTTGTAGATTGGTGATTTTGCCCTATGAAAACAAAAATACTTTTGGAATTCCCAAAATTTGTCTCGGAGTGTACCAGGCTTTAGATTTATTTTTCACCAATTGCCTTCACTGGGAAGGATATATATATATGATACTGCTTTAGATGTTAGACAAAATATTTTAGGAGGCAGCAAAATTACGGTAAATAACCTTTGGAACAGCCTGCATGTTGGGAGTGCGCTTATGATGCCTTCGAATGCTGCTTCTGGAGGTAGCTTGCTAGGTATTGGAAAAGATGCATAGAATTCTCAAGAAAACTATTTGTACCACGAACAAGGAAATCCAGATGGATTGACCATGCTCTAAGTGTACATTACTTAAGATGCGTTGAATAAAAGGTGGCTAATCAGTAATTCATTTGCCAAAACCAGATTCACGAGGTTATCAGGTCTGCAGGTAACAGGTGTGTTTGTGTTCCCATAGATGTGGTAAGAAAGAAGTTTATCCAGTTGGCCCAGTGTAGCTTCACTGGATTCCCCACTCTGCTTAAAATAGCTAAGGTAGGTTTTTTGCATTTATAAGAATGTTTGTGGCAATACATATATACAAAGTATGCATATCTAGCTTACACGTTTTACACACTTTCTTAGACTAAGATTGAAGGCATCAAGCAAGAAAAAGAATTACTGTCAGAGTCTATGCTGAGGACCCAATTTAAGATGGAGCTCATTGTTTATAGTCAAGATGGCACATACAGCCAGAGCCTACATGATGCAAAGGAAAAACTGGAAGAAGAAGATGAAATTGAACGTAATCCTAAAAAAAAAAGTGTTTATGTTATGCCAGAAATCACTGGCAATCATGCCACTCTGCGGGAGATGAGGCTGCACCTTGAGTCCTACTACTCAGTAAGTGTGTTCACCAGAGTTCAGTCATGATAACTCAAAATTATTTGGAATGCTAAAGTGAGTATAGCTGCATTCCAAATGATACACTATACACAATGCATTTAAAATATACACTATGCACTCAGCTATGAAGTGTATATATTACATACGAAGTGTGGTATTGTCCCAAATAAAACAAAAATTTTTTTACTACATGGAAGCATTTGCTGTTTAATAGCTGACAGATGTGACATTTCAAACACATATGTAATATGTTGCTGCTAGCTTTAACACTTTAGCCAACTACAGTTAAACACTGGTATCTCAAGCAATGTACAGTACATACTCACACAGCATGGCGTGATGGAAAAGGATTCGGCACTTTAGTTGGCACCTTACAAAAGTAAGTCGAATGCTTTTCCATCACCCCATGCTGTGTGAGTATGTACATTGCTTGAGAAGTTTCATTAGTTGTTATATTCTCCATTATTTACAATTTACTTTTCAGACCACCAATGCAGCCAGGTAGCTCCGCCCTTTCCGCTACATACAGCATGCCGTGAGGACTGAGTGTATTACGTGTCTAATATTGCACTATCCATTTTTACGGTTGAAGAAGTACATAATCTGGATACTCATAGTTCACTTCTTTTTGTTGCAATTTTAGTGTTAAGATACTATTTGTACTACAAAATAACATAGAATAGTGCTAAAGGGTGGGACAACCTGTCGTGGCCAATGCATTTTAAATCTAGGCCTTCAGTGCAAATCATGCCATTAAGAAAACACAGAAAACACAGTCGCTGTATGCCCATCATACATTACGTGGCAGTCAACTAATAATACCAACTGACATTTTCAAAAAACGTCCATGCACGAAAGCCACAACCAAAGATGTCTAATACCAAGAAATAGCTCTCTAATAATATTTGCGATTTAAAATTAGCTTGCAATAAATTTTGTTTCCTCAGGGTACACGTTACTTTTCAAAACTTGATCTGACACTGAATGCTCAAGCAGCCTAATTTTGCTACAACAATGCAAAAAGCACTTACCAATTTGCTTGAACATTGTAAATCCATAAGGATCTCTTTCTCAACGCCAGCAGTGATGACAGCTGATTCATCAGCATCTCGTGCTCTTCGCTTTCAAATTACGTATATCACTTAAAGGGTGATTGAGTCACTCAACTCTAGCTAGAAGGGCTGGACTGGGACATATCCTAAAGACCACACCCACCCATAATTTGATATAAATCAATCTGATTGGCTGATGAATCTGACAATCTGACTTCGATACCTATTCACTGCATTTTTTTTAGGGATTCTGTTGAAATTCTGAAGGCCTTACAGGCTGGACCTCAGACTCACGCGCTGCTTCGGTGAAGGAGCATGGCTTCGGGCATATAAGCGTTGCACTTTGCTTGTAAGCGTTGAGGAATAAATTCTGATTGGATATTTTTCTTTTTTTTTTCTTTTTGCTATTCGGTTGTAGATTAATTAGGAGTTGAAAGTGATTGAAACTACATATGCAAAAAGGTCAATGAGAATGAAAGGATGAAAAAATATGTATTTATTAGGCATGTTACGCCAACAGAGAAGGCTTTGCTGGCCCTGAGAATTTACCACTGGACACACCCTATGACATATTGATAGGATTTGGTCTTGGTGGACTAGATCTACTATGCTGCTGCAGATAAAGTACAAAGACTTTCTACTGCTAGAACATACACAGGCATACTGTGTTAGAATGTGGACATGCTGCTGCACAATTAGATAAACACAAGACATGCTGCATCGAGCATGTATGACATGCAATCTTACATACAATGTAGCAGATCTAGACAAATGGACCCAAGGAGAAGGAGGGTTTCAGAGAAAACACTCTTGCAGTGCACTGCAGTGAAACCAGCATTGTGGCTTATTCCGTTGCATTGTAGCTTATTCTAGCCAGGAACCACATATACACAATATATATAAGGGGAATACCAGCACTTATTTTTTTCCACTTTTAGCACTGAACAGAAGAAGCACAAATTGCATGATCTGATACGCAGCTTAATGTATTTCACCAGATTGCAAGCAAGCGTCTAGCTGACCAGATCCCAATGGTGATCCGCTACCAGCTGCTCCAGGAGGCTGCTGTGGAACTGCAGAGAAACATGCTGCAATTACTGCAAGAGAAACATGCTATAGACGACCTGCTAAAAGAGGACTGTGACATTGGCCAAAAGCGGGATAACTTACTGTGCCGGCAAAAACGTCTGATGCAAGCACGGAGTGCCTTGATTGTCTTTTAGAATTCAGTTAATATTGACATTTGCAACAGTTTTAAATGCAACAAAATCATACAGTGGTAGTGAAATAAAATGAAGTATATATTTTATGCATTTATATTTTATCTTTTGGCTAATCATTTTATTTTAGTGTTGTTGTTTTCTTTTGTGTGTGTGTGTATGTGTGCTGTTAAATCTGCACACAGTCATTTTTGTGTTTTTGTTGTCTGGGGCTTACTCTCACACCTAGGGGCCCTGGATGCAGCATCATTCAAAATCAATAGTTTTAGTAACATATGTCATTGTAGAAATTAACTATTCACAATCAGCCATCATTAAACTATTCCATGCGTGAAAGTGTTCAACAACTGGCTGGTTATTGACATTAAGTGAGTAGTATTCGGCTGGTCGTGTGATCTTTACATGGTAGCCTCCATGTAGAATAATACAGCTTTTAGCAAAGAATATTAGGAATGTTATTGTTACCCAGCCTTAAATACAGATGTTTAAAAACCTTTTGAGCTCTGAAGTTTAGAGCTGTGATAGTCCTCTTTATGCAATATACATATAAATGCAATTGTCCAATATGTTTCTATAATGTCCAAGAGGTACTGAAAAAGCTTCTTGTACAATTGCAGGATTTTGTGCAGTAGTACCCTGCCAGTGTCTGACAGATTCATGCTTTCAATTAACTTGAAATAGACCTAATACTGTGTCTGGCACAGGATTGGCCTGATCTACTCCAAAGACCATTGCTATCTTTCTTTTGGTTGCCATTGTCCTCTCATCCATGTAAGATTCTGATATGGTCAGTTAAAGTTTTTTCTTTTTAACCATACGTTTCATAAACAAATATGCGTTATGAAGCTGTTGATTGGTTATAATGGGAAATTAGAGTAAATATTGTAGAGGTGACATCGATACATTTTAAAGCATGAATAATGAAAATATAACACAGCCTTAGCATTGACCATGTCACTATGGAAGCATGTTTAAATATCCTTTGGACCAAAAACTGTTATAGCAAAATTAAATAATTTGACTATTTTGATAAAAATATAAGTGAACCGTAATGACCATCCTAAATTGTTAATCATTTTTTCTTTAAGGTTAATTCTGCTTCTAAAACCAGACAAATTGCAAACATGGACAGAAAATTAAAATACTCCTCAGATCTACAAAGTGATACCACAATTCTCATTTATTAGTGACTTTATAAACTACATTGTCTTCTATCATTGTTATGAATGATACTTAAGGAATCGTCAACATCTGGACAACCACATTCTTTCTCTGAATAAACAACTAAACTAAGGCCAAGGGGTCAGTGTGGCACATATGTTTGAATTTCAGCTAGGGCAAAGAACTCCTACAATATTGTACAGTGATATAGATTATGCAAAAGTTTCTGTTATGGTTTGCACCTTACACAGGAAGGCATTTTTAACCACACATAAGCTAAAAATAAAGAAGCTACAATAAAAAGATGCTTTGGAGCATAAACATTCATTACATATATACATTTGTACAATGTTCATCAAACAAGGAGACAAAAGGACAGATTTCTCATTGTCAAAAGGCAAGCTTTTGTAAGCAGGTACAATCATGCTACTGATCATTCTGGGATTTAAGCTTCCTCTCCCAAAGTTTCTGATGGTCTGAGAATCCCTGCTTTCCTTTGTTGAAGGAATTGGGTCCAGCTGATGTGGGCGTCTCCCTGAAAATCAAGACAAATTGTGATTTTGATGTTAACAGTGCTGTAAAGTCTTATTTTTCATTCAGAGTGGATTGTGTCAGTTATGTATTGGAGCACATTATAAGTTTCTTGATACTAATGAAATGCAAAGGGAGATGTTAAGTAGAATATCCTCAGAGCTACTCTTTTCCATACACGTGATGTGGATGAAAATGTAAACTGCCAAGCTCTAAAAAGGAAAGCTTTGTGTGAGGAACAGACCAAGCTCTGAAATCTCATGTTTTGCATATTTTCAAACATGCGGTCACATGACACCCCAACAACGTCAAACCTGCCTTGACTCGACCATTGTAAGGTAACATCTCTTTTTGCATTTCGTTGAAAAAAGATAACAGGGTTGGAATGACATTTAAGAGTGAGTATATATTTTTTGGGTGGACAAAAAATTTAAGATGCATGTACAATAAATGTGAAATAATCTTAAATTAAACCCAACCTTCCAATATTCTTCATCCTCATCTTTGCTTCAGGTGGCATTTCCTCAGGTTCGCTCTGAAATTTTAAATATTGTGAAATGTATTAACTTTTAACATGTAATGCAATTTTGTCAATCTGGTAAATACATAAAAGAAACGACAATTTAGTGCAGGCAAATCTGTTCACAGCATCAATTATTAAACAAGTACACAAACAGAGATTGCATCAGATATCAAGCTCCATATCGGAGAATAGCACACACATCATCATCCTCATCGAAGACCGATGCAAGTCCAGTTTTCTTGGTAGGTAAAGCAGGTGTGGGTTCTTTTGGTTTCTGAAAGAGAAAAGGGAGGAATACACTACTTAAGTGTTTTACATTTAAATCTATCTATAAATACGCAGCATGTTTACTAATCAAATAGCTTGCATTTTCTTAAACTGTGACAGAGTACAATGTTGGATACGCACACTAGCTCCCAGCTTGATTGAGATGGGGTTGGGTTTCTTCACTGCCTGTGCCGTCATACTAAACCCAGTATTAAGCAATTTAGAAGGCTTGCTTTTAGACTCATCTTCTGGGCTGATCTCACAAGCAGGGCGCTTTCTCAGGCTGTCCCCTGATGCCATGCTGGAAGAGACAGTCTTAGATTTCACACTGCTTCCCTTCTCTTCCGGTCCTGCTGGAGGCGAAACAACTTACCAAGGTGAGCGACTGTTGCCTTGGAGACCAAAGGTGAGCTACAGTTACCTGAAAGATGAGGGATGCCAGGAGGACCTGCTCAGAGAGCCGCTGTTGAGCCTAAAATCTGAATTCAAACTGGTCTGCAAATAATAGCACACAAGCTCCAACAATTTGACTTTGAGTAGTCTTAAAGGGATAGTTCACCCAAAAATTAAAACTCTGTCATCATTTACTCGGCATTGTCCCTAACACCTCCTTTTGTGCCCTGTAGAAGAAATTTTAATTTTGGGGCAAATCATCCATTTAATTGTCTGTATCCTGGCAAATTAAAGGTATGACATGGTAATGCCAAAGTACTTTTTATATTTACCATGATACTGAAATATTATCATAATCATGTACCAAAGCATTTGAATGGAACTTAAAAAAATTAAAATAATAATAAGACATGGTGTAACCACGGTAAAGTAAAAAAAACAAATAAATAGTAATAACATGTCGATATTTTATGTTAGTGCAAGGATTAAAGGCTTGTTTTGGATTAATTTGTATGCAATTTCCGTATTTAGTGTTATTGTTATACATAGTTAAATGTGATATATCTATTTTTAGTACCCTGCATGGAGAAAACCATCTCGTCATACTGCTAATGCGGCTAACTCGCAAAACTCCCAACTCTAAAACTTTATTTTATCCATGCACTCAAAAACGAACGTGTTACAACTATTCTCGAAAACCTTCTGTTGTACAATAATTGTAAGACAAAACAGTTTTGACAGTTTCACCTCCTTCGCTAGAGGGGCCTTCGCTGCTGCACTTCACATTCGCCATTGTATGAAATTTTTGAACAAGTACGGCTACCAGATAGGACAAAATACCTCTGTTTTCGCCGCAGTTTTTCAGCTTACGACCTCATCCGATGGAAGCAGAGCAACAGTGCCATCTAGCGTACACAATGAGCAAATTATCCTTCAGAATACACGCACATTTCAAACAAAGGATTTTAGGTTAATTAATTACCTGTCAAACGCGTGGACACACCTACTCATGCTTTATTATCAGTCACCTATGTTCCACAACATCTTTTAATTTTCAATTTAAGTGCTGTTGTTACATTTAAAGTGTACACCCTACTTTTTAATCTTACTTTCTTATTTGCCATACTACATATGTGCTTTTCTGAATTGCACTTCATTTGGATGAAATTGGCTCTGTGTGTGTGTGTGTGTGTGTGTGTGTGTGTGTGTGTGTGTGTGTGTGTGTGTGTGTGTGTGTGTATATATAGCCTGGAAATTGGGCTGGCCATGACTGGGTCTTGATTCGGTGGTCATCCATCCACACCTTGATTGACCTGGCTATGTTGCATGGAAGATTGTGGCTGCTGGAAGAAACATTGTCAGAGCAGACGGAATCTTGTACATGTCTTGATACAAGCTTCCTTCACAAAAACGAATCTGCCTGGTTCCAGCCTTACTGAAGCACCCCCAGATCATCACCAATCCTCCACCTGGTCATCTAATGGTTTGACAGAGACCTGGAGAGGAATATAAGCCACAATGTCTCACACCCACTGTAAAATTTGGTGGAGGATCAGTGATGATCTGGAGGTGCTTCAGAAAGGCTGAAACCAGGCAGATTCGTTTTTTGTGAAGGACGCATGAATCAAGCCACGTACAAGGTTATCCTGGAAGAAAACTTACTTCCTTCTGCTCTGACAATGTTCCCCAACTCTGAGGATTGGTTTTCCTAACAGGACAATGCTCCATGCCACACAACCAGGTCAATCAAGATGTGGATGGAGGAACACGAGGATCAAGACCCAGTCATGGCCAGCGCAATTTCCAGACCTGATCCACATTGAAAACCTCTGCAATGTGATCAAGAGGAAGATGGATGGCCACAAGCCATCAAATAAAGCTGAGCTGAGCTGCCTGAATTTTTGCACCAGGAGTGGCATAAAGTCACTCAACAGCAATAAGAAAGACTGGTAGAGAGCATGCCAAGATGCATGAAAGCTGTGAATGAAAATCAGGGTTTTTCCACCAAATATAAATTTCTGAACTCTTCCTAAGTTAAAACATGAGTATTGTGTTGTTTAAAAATTAATATGAACTCGTTTTCTTTGCATTATTCGAGGGTCTGAAAATACGGCATCTTTTTTGTCATTTCACCAGTTGTCATTTTCAGCAAATAAATGCTCTAAATGACTAGAATATTTTTATTCAGAATATGGGAGAATTTATGACTGTACTTCATAGAATAATAATAAAAAAAAAATCTATTAAAAAGTGGTCTCTTACTTTTTTCCAGAGTTGTATATATGACCTGTAGTGTGTGTGTGTGTGTGTGTGTACATATATATATATATCACATGGCAGTTGCTTCAATGCATTTAGGGGTGTGGTCCTGGTCAAGACAATCTCCTGAACTCCAAACTGAATGTCAGAATGGGAAAGAAAGGTGATTTAAGCCATTTTGAGCGTGGCATGGTTGTTGGTGCCAGACGGGCCGGTCTGAGTATTTCACAATCTGCTCAGTTACTGAGATTTTCACACACAACCATTTCTAGGGTTTACAAAGAATGGTGTGAAAAGGGAAAAACATCCAGTATCGCGGCAGTCCTGTGGGCTGAAAATGCCTTGTTGATTCTAGAGGTCAGAGGAGAATGGGCCGACTGATTCAAGCTGATAGAAGAGCAACTTTGCCTGAAATAACCACTCGTTACAACCGAGGTATGCAGCAAAGCATTTGTGAAGCCACAACACGCACAACCTTGAGGCGGATGGGCTACAACAGCAGAAGACCCCACCGGGTACCACTCATCTCCACTACAAATAGGAAAAAGAGGCTACAATTTGCAAGAGCTCACCAAAATTGGACAGTTGAAGACTGGAAAAATGTTGCCTGGTCTGATGAGACTCGATTTCTGTTGAGACATTCAGATGGTAGAGTCAGAATTTGGCGTAAACAGAATGAGAACATGGATCCATCATGCCTTGTTACCACTGTGCAGGCTGGTGGTGGTGGTGTAATGGTGTGGGGGATGTTTTCTTGGCACACTTTAGGCCCCTTAGTGCCAGTTGGTATCGTTTAAATGCCACGGCCTACCTGAGCATTGTTTCTGACCATGTCCATCCCTTTATGGCCACCATGTACCCATCCTCTGATGGCTACTTCCAGCACGATAATGCACCATGTCACAAAGCTCGAATCATTTCAAATTGGTTTCTTGAACATGACAATGAGTTCACTGTACTAAAATGGCCCCCACAGTCACCAGATCTCAACCCAATAGAGCATCTTTGGGATGTGGTGGAACGGGAGCTTTGTGCCCTGGATGTGCATCCCACAAATCTCCATCAACTGCAAGATGCTATCCTATCAATATGGGCCAACATTTCTAAAGAATGCTTTCAGCACCTTGTTGAATCAATGCCACGTAGAATTAAGGCAGTTCTGAAGGCGAAAGGGGGTCAAACACAGTATTAGTATGGTGTTCCTAATAATCCTTTAGGTGAGTGTGTATATATATATAAAATTATTATTATTTTTAAATATACTAAAAGCTGCAAGTAAGACTCAGGCAGATTTTATGGCTCAATTAGTCAGTTATAGGGGCCCCTTGTGGCCCATGAGGGAAGGGAGAGTGGGGGGTGGCGAGGGCGTAGGATTTTGCTCACAACCCCCATATACACATTTATACAAAAATAAATAAAAACTAAATATATAATTTTTTATATAATTTGATTTTGTTACAGATCACACAATTTCAATTGAATGGAATTTTGTTCTAAAACTTAAATGTCAAAATATTTTTTAATGGTATCCAGCTAAATACCCTTATGATGATTATGAGGTGTTGCTATACATTCCTAATACAAAACTGACCATCATGCAAAGTTTCAGTAGGCTTATAGCCAGTGTAAATTAATCTTCAGTCTAACCTAAGCAAATATATATTTTTTAAAGATGCATATGAATAAGCATGCTAAGATTTTCTTCTTCTTCATCTTATTATTATTTACGTTTATTTTTGGCCCCACTTTGGAGTTTTGGGATCAAGAATGCAGAAAACCAGAATCAAACTCACAGCGTTATTGCTCTAACTTTTACTACTATTATAATATAGTTGCATAATGTCTACCTGAATTTTTTTTTTTTAAATCAAGATTTAAATATATAGGAAAAGTATATATTTTAGGTCTTATAAGTAAATATAATATATATTTATTTTCAATTGTTCATTTTAATTGACCTTATAGTGTCGCAAATTAATCTTTAAAATGAAAAATGTTCTATGTAGTCTCTTAATTAATATGGGGTCATAAAAGCTGCATAAATACTTCTAAAATAACTAGTTAAATTCTGTTTAAAATAGTTTTACATGGAGTATAGCATGTCATATGTCACACGTCAACTTCTCAAGCGTATTTGATGTCACCTATCCTTAAACCTTTAGGTTAATGAAATAGTTAACCAAAAAAAATGCAATTGTGTCATCATTAAACTTGTTGTTCCCAACCAGTATCATTAAAGAGATGTTTAGTTAGACAATGTACGAATAAAAGATGCAAAGAAAGTGAATGGTGGCTGAGAATAACATTCTCTCCTTTTATGTTGCACAGAAGAAAGAAAGTCATGTAGTTTTGGAACAACATGAGTGTGAGTTAATGATTTGTTGTTAACACAAAGGAAAAATTCTGTGTACTTTTGGAAAAAAGTTTATTGTGAAATGACTGTGTGAAAATCGGGGCAGGGGGAATATTGGCGGATTGGCCACAGCAGTGCCATGTGCCTTTAACACACAGCATGTGGTGTTGTTGTGACCCTGGATGGGTGGAGAAAGAGGAAACAAGCCCTCACTTAATGAGCGGCCATTTCCTTCTTCCCCGTGCTCCATCCCACTGTGGACAATCGCCCCGGGCGGAACAAGAAGGCAAGGAGGATCAGCTGCATGAGAGGAGGATGTAACTTCCAAAATGAGGGAGGGAAAGGAAAAAAAAGATGTGGACAAAAAGGAATGAACCAGAATGGTTTAGCAGTGACATCCCATAGTCCTTTTTTTATTGGTCTTCAAATCCGATTGGATGTCCTGACACCATAGGACAGATATAGTTCAGCCTTCCTCACCACTCCCACATGGGTGGCCTCTTAAACAGACATGACGTGCTTGACGAAATCTGTAAGGTGAGAAGAAGACATGCTTAAGGAGATCATCCAGCCCGGCTCACCATACAAGGCTTGAGGTGGCTTTCTAAAAATAGTGATTCAATGTTAGGTGAGCTTATTATATCATTCCAATTAGTGGCATAAGGCCTAAAATTGAAAAAGACTTTTACTGCATGCTCTGTTATGTAACATGTCTTTATAGAAGTTACAAGGGAAGGGAATTCTTTGGGACTTGTCTAAACATGTACCCTCATAATGGATGGTGCCATTCTCATCCTCCTGTCCCAGCATGAGAGCGTCAATCTCGGGCTCAGACATCTTCTCACCTGTTGATGCGATGAAAGGTATCGATTAGGAAAATCTTTCAGAGACAATTACAAGTGCCATGGAACATATTTTTGCTTCTTCAGATATCTCTGTTTTTGAAGGGATCCCCCAGGTTTAAAAAAAATAAGTTCAATTGACAGCATTGGTTGCATAATGTTGATTACAACAAACATTTCAAATTATTTTTATAATCATCTCTTGATTATTTAAAACAAGTAAAAATCGCATTTACAATGGAAGTAAATGGGGCCAGTCAATAAACGTTCAAATACACAGTGTTTCAAAAGTATTGCCACAAAATGTAATCATTATTAGTGTAAACATGATTTGAATGTGATAAAATCAAGGATTTACTGGCATTACAACTTTAAAATATTACAGTGTATTCCAACCATATTTCCTATAATTATTTAATCATCGCTCACCCAGTGTTGACAGCACAATGCGCAGCTCAGCGCCCATAACTGTGCCATTTCCCTCTTTGTCGAAGACGCGCAGACCCTCAACGTAGTCATCAACTGTACCCTTCTGTATGGTGTCAACAGTCTTCAGCATTGGCAGGAAGGCTTCAAAGTCAATTCTTTTGTTGGCCATATCTATGGTTGCACACATTGGACACTATGATTGGACACATTACCAATCAGTGTAAACCATTTAGGATTTGCACAGAGAATGGAACTACAATAATAAGTTTGCAACAATACTCATTCTATATCTATACCTTTATATATATATTTATAGTATTTACTTTTATATATAGTCCATATCTATATCTGTAATATATACGGTAGCATTTCATAATAATGCTGCATTTGTTAACATTAGTTTTAGCAAAATATATTATTTATCTTAGTTCATATTGCATTAAGTAATGCAACTTTTAATGTTAAACTGTGTTAGTCTATGTTGACATTAGCATTAACCAAGACTAATAAATGCTGTAAACACACTGTTCATTGTTAATTCATGTTAAGTAATGTAGTTAACTAATGTTAATTAATACATATTTATTGTAAAGTGTCTATATTGTTAACTTATATATATATATATATATATATATATAGTAACACTTTACAATAAAGTTTTAACATTAGTGTGTTAACATTAGTTAACTGCTGTACATTATTACAGGGTAAAGGTCTTACCATCAGCGGATGGGTCACCCAGGATCTTCTTCACATCCTTGTTGGTGGGGTTCTGACCCAGAGCACGCATGATGTCAGCAACCTGGTTGAAAGCAACCTTGCTGTCACCAACCCTGTCGAAGAGACCAAAAGCCTCTTTGAAGTCTGTAAAGGAGGGATAAAAGTGTCATCTTTCAGTTATTGTCTGAATGTAAATAGATATTCAGACTATTATTATTAAAGTATTATTATACAGTTATTATCACAAAAACAAAAAGAAAAAACACAACAGGGTGAATTGGACCCCATCTTATGTCTCCCCGAAGGGTTTTATTGTGTGATAATGACACTTTGACTGAACATTATCCTGATTATTACACAGCTATACCAAATAAAAAAAAAATAAAAAAAAGAAAGAGACCACAGTGTGTTACAAAAGACATGAAACTAGCACAGCTATATAGGAAATCTTGCTTCGTTCCAAGGTTTCTTCATTTCGTTAGGGGTTTGTTAGGCACTATACTTTTTAAAGCTGCTTTGGAACAATATGTGTTGTAAAAGTGCTATACACACTTGAATTCAATTCAGTTTAATTGGTGGTCGTTATATGAAAATATCTGACCTTAGAATGCCTCAATTGACCAATCAGAATCAAGTATTCCAGAGACCCGGTTGATAATTTATATTAATTCATAATATCAAAATAGAGACAAATGTATAAAATAGGCAACATACAAATAAATTAGTCGCTATTATTTTTTATAAGATCATAAATGTTTGCCGACATTTTTGTTGTTTGTTTCTCCTTTTTAAAGGAAAGGTCAAGTAAAGTAATTGTACTAATGCCCTCTTCACCCCCTGTATTATCCTGCCATCTGTTCATGCAACAAAGAAAGAAGGAAGCTAAATTTAAAAAGGCTTAGCAACTGCATTTTCACAGGCTGTGTGAAGCTGAAAGTGATCCACTGAGAGAAAAATAGCATCTTACGACTTCTGTGCACCAGCAG
The DNA here is from genome assembly GCF_025860055.1 of Xyrauchen texanus. Lineage (NCBI taxonomy): Eukaryota > Metazoa > Chordata > Actinopteri > Cypriniformes > Catostomidae > Xyrauchen > Xyrauchen texanus. The sequence continues at coordinate 33,822,211 of NC_068286.1, read as the reverse complement.
CTGTGCCCCTCTGATTCATGGATGTGGCATTTAATGCACTGTGTGACAGTTGATGCCCTCTGAGAAAGTAGCCCTTGCCATACATGGATATGACGGTCTTTGGCTGACTTAAGATGAATGCAAGAATGCTGACAGCAGTGTAACCAACACCCACGACCAACCACATGCTTTTTGCACCTATAATTGAGCAAGATATGCCCTGGAGGCTTGGTTATGATGGATTCTTTCTCTTCAGTATTTAAGATGTAGAAGTAAATTTTGGCCTCATCTTTGGACATATTTGACAGCTAAATCTCAAAAGAGAACAGTGACTAATTCTCACTTTACATGCACAAAAACAACTGATTACTCTGAATTTACAAGTTAAATGACACATTAATGTTGACGTATCCTATTTTCCATGTTGCAAAAATCACATCTATAACATATTCTTGTTATATTCTTGTGATCATTCTTTGCTTAAGTTATGAAGGGTTTGATGGCATGAATTTGCTGAGGACCCAACAGTATACAGATTCCTCCCCTCTTTTGGTTTTATACCAGCAAAACTCAACACTGGGAATAAGCATGATTATAAACCCTTAAGGTCTGTCATGAAATACAATGCAGCATTATTATTGCCTGGAAATGTTGGTACCCTTAGCTCAAACTGCAAGTGTTAAAAACACTTAATGCATTTTGACAAGAAACAGCGTCAACCCACATCTCAGAATAGCATTCTGAGATGCTATTCTTCTCACCACAATTGTACAGAGCAATTATCTGAGTTAATTCTAGAGACTGTTGTGCGTGAAAATCCCAGTAGATCTGCAGTTACAGAAATTCCAAAAATCATGCCATGGTCCAAATCAATGAGATCACATTTTTTGTGAACATTAACTGAAGCTCCTAACCCATATCTGCATGATTGTATGCACTGCACTTCTGCCACATGATTGGCTGATTAGATAATTGTTGGTGTCATATGGGCTGGTTTGTGTAACTGCTGATATCCCAGGATTTTCACACACAACAGTCTCTAGAATTTACACAGAATGGTGCCAAAAACAAAAAACATCCAGTGAGCGGCAGTTCTGTGGATGGAAATGCCTTGATGATGAAAGAGATCAGCAGAGAATGGCCAGACTGGTTCGAACTGACAAAGTCAACAGTAACTCAAATTACCGCTCTGTACAATTGTGGTAAAAAGAATATCTCAGAATTGCAGCTGTTTTTGTGGCACAAGGGGAACCTACAAAATATTAGGCAGGTGGTTTTAATTTTGTGGCTGATTGGTGTACATATAATTTTCTACTATTTTAGTAATATATTTATATACACTAACGGTCAAAAGTTTTGAAACACTTGACTGAAAAGATTCTCATGATCTTAAAAATCTTTTGATCTGAAGGCGTTATGCTTAAATGTTTGAAATGAGTTTTGTAGACAAAAATAAAAAAAGTTTTTTAGACATAGATGGGAACTCCTTCAATACTGTTTAAAAAGCATCCCAGGGTGATACCTCAAGATGTTGGTTGAGAAATTGTCAAGAGAACATGTCTGCAATTTCTAAGCAAAGGGTGACTACTTTGAAGATGCTAAAATATAACACAGTTTTGATTTATTTTGGATTTTGTTTAGCCACACCATAATTCCCATAGTTCCATTTATGTTATTCCATAGTTTTGATGACTTTACTATTGTCCTAAAATGTGAAGAAAACAAATTATAATAAAAAAGTGTTTCAAAACCTTTGACCAGTAGTGTGTGTGTGTATATATATATATATATATATATATATATATATATATATATATATATATATATATATTATTGTTAATTTCCAGCATACCCTACATTTGTAACAAAGATAAGAGGACTATGGGCATAGTAAAAGTAACTATAAATCGTTATGATAAAAGCATGATCAAATCTGATGTACAGGTACTGAACACTCACCCTCAATCTGGTCAGCAGAGAATTCTCCAGCCTGTCAGAAAGACAACAATAGTATGAATTCCATTGACACAATTGCCAACATCTCACAAAATACAATGGTGTGAATTAAGGCGTATATTAAAACATATTTGTAAAGCACATTCCTTCTATAGACACCAGCAAAATTACTGTTTGAACTAATATGACACAAGTGTGCAAACAATTGTATGTGCCAACAGAATGAAAAAACGTATTTTTAACAGTGGCACAAACTTGACTACAAAAATAGAAAATGTATCTAAATTTATTTCAGTGTGCTTATTGCCAGGTTTTCAGCAAAAAGAACATGAAAAAAGTACGAGAGTAATCCAAGTACACACCATGATGCTGTTTTGAGGGTGGAGGAGCTGAGAGGGAGAAGTCAAGATGCCAGAGTCCCAGGAGAGTGGTCCTGAGCCATGGTCAAACTCCTTCTTATTTATGCTATGCTCATGATGTCACAGGGCGGATCTTGTGACGCTGTGGAACTTCTTTAACTTTCTTAGGTCAAGCTGGGAGGAAGGCTGCTGCTTTCTCCAGTGCACAAGGGGAGGCGGTATTTTTAGATTATGCCTCAGGCTAGGACTCATTGGTTTTGGTCAGCAGTTTAATTTAATTTATTACATTTTTCATGTATATATATATACACTCATGATTTCTGCAAACAGCAAAGATAGAATGTCAGTTCTGATCACAGGTCTGTTATCAGATCTGTGCATGAGTAGAAGGCAACACAACCTCTCAAGGAGGCTTGATTACAGTGTCGATATTTTTAACTATCAAATGGTGGTCTTGGCCACTTATGGTTATTTGGGAGACCTGAAAAATCTCTCCTCAAAGCATGTTTTCACTGCAAATGTTCTAGATGATTAGAAGGGTGCAATTAATTTGTATTTGGGGTGCTTTTTTCTTAAAAACTGTACCCATTTAAAAAACTAAATAAGATTGTAAAATGTTACTGGAGAAAATGGCACTGAATCAGAATCTGATAAGGCAGAATTAGCTCCTAAAGATATCGACTGATACTTTCACTTTTAACAGAGTAGTATGGGCCCTAATGGGTATTCCAGTTGTATGCTAGAGATACTCATTACCCTAAGGTAAAGAGTTACTAAAGTACAAGTCTACTTAAGTTAATTTAGGAATCTTTTTATTGATACTGACTGTATTTAGGTAAGTAAAATAGCTTGGTAACAGTGATCATGTTGTGTGACACTGTTACGTTATTTTAACTGCCACCATCAAATTCACTTTTTATTCCCTCATAGTAAAAAAAAAATATATATATATATATATATATATATATATATATATATATATATATATATATATATATATTTTTTTTGTGAATAATGGAAGCAATTGCAGTATTTTGTTGGAGCTATCCATGGTGCTAATAGCTGCAACACTCAAAGTGGAACCAATAAAAAAAAAACCTACAGTATGTTCAGAATGGAATACCAATGTGGTGCTTACTGCATACTGCCCAGTATACTATGCATATTGCCTACATACTAAACACTGCAGAAACAGTACTTGTAGTAGCCTATGCTATTTCGACACCCCTGGCACAAAGAAGATTATAAGTTCCTGAAGATATGTAAAGGCATAGAGTTATGGCATACTTTATTAATAGATAAAGTAATGTGTTAAACACACATAGAATACAGATTTTGGTAAGTTTTTGGTACAAAGTACAATTCCTTTTTTTTTTTAAAAGGCTATGTACGAACACACACACAATCAGCAACATGACAATGGGATAACACATGGGCCCGTAAGTATTTGAACACTTAAGCCACACTTAAATATATTTACCTGCATAAATGTTGATTATTAGATATTATTAGATAACAGAAAGTTGGATTGATTTTTAAAGAAAGATATTACAAGCACACTTTTTGACAAAACATTTCAAGTTTGTTTCAACTAGTTTAAAATGAAATGTAGAGTACAAAATTGTGTGGTGGTCAATAGTTAGTGGGACATGTCCACGGTTAATATAGCATACTATAATCACTACATCACTTGCATTTCAGTGACAGTGGGTCGAAAGTTCTGCTGCAGAAATTGCTCTGTACCTCCCGTTATTCAAATCATTGCTCCCCAGTTGCCAAAGCTGGAAACGTTGTGAAAGTATGGCCATGTGTGAGCTCATTTCTGGGTGAAATGTCCACATGGTGGCACCAAACGCGAGTTGCATTTTTAGTTGCATATAATATAATACAGGAATACATATTTTCAATATATATTACATCATTTATTAACTCTAATCCCCCTAAATCCAACCCCCAACCTAACCATCAGTGGAGTAAAAATGTGATTTTAGAGCGAAAAACCAACTTCAATATCACGTTCACCGTTGTTTGTGATAGCGATTTCATCCTATTTCCCATGGGACCAGAACCCATGTCTCTGAGGTAGAGTCTCTGCACGTGTAACTTGCTATCAGTAGCATCAGAGAAAAGCAAACACATTTGAGTCGATGCAAAAATGTCCGATCAGGTATGCCGCTTGTCAGTAACTCAGCAGAATGGGGAAGATTTCAGTGTATATGAACATTTGGAAGCAACGTGACTGCATTTTACTTTTTTGATAGAAGCTGAAATAATTTGAGCAATCTTTTCAATTTGCTCAATCTATACATTTAAAAACAAGCGTATAAAGTTTGAATATTATGTTCACTAAATTGTTTCTGTACTCTTTTAAGCTAAGGAATATGCACTATATCATAATATAACAATGTTTATTGTAGTTCCCTGCTGTGTCAATGGTGTTTTTTTTTTCCAGGCTGTCCTTCAGTTGATTACACATTTTACTACAGACCAACAGTATGGCAATTGAAAAGACATTTCATTGTTTCCCCGAGACATTCACTCTTCCTTTTGAATGCTGTAGAAGTCATGCGGCCAAAGCTGCTCCCCTGAGTAGATGAGCTCTAAATTTAGGTGTTCCTTTTGGGGGTGTCGGGTTTCTCTGAAGTTACTGTGAGAGGGATAGTAGCACCTCAAAGGTCATTGACATGTCTTCGCCATTTCCAACAAGTTAGCAAAGTCTAGAGCATAAAGATGCTTAGCAGTTGCCTAAGTTAATTGCTTCTGTTCTGATATAGGTTCAGTTTGGTAAATGTTTGGAACTGCTGGTGCAATTACCTACCACAAAGCAAGACTGACTTCAGATCAGGTGAAAGGGGCATTAAGGAGAACAAAGTTTAAAAAAGCTGACCCATGGGCCAAGCATTGTCCATCAGCCCTTGAGAAATCAGCCCTTATTTGGATTTGAAATACAGTTTCAAGTGAGAGTAAAAGAATCCTCAACTCAGACTTTTCTAAGGCCATTCTAATACATATTTTAGCAAATCACCAAGACAAAATGAACATTTTTTTGTATGTAATAAACAGTAGGGTCTAAAATCTATGACCAATATCGAAAATGCTTCTATTTTGCATTCTTTTCAAACTTTTCTATTTTTTAAGGGGTTACACAGGAATGCTAGGCTCACATCCTCTGAGCTTGTGACATGGATAAAAGTGAAAATATTGACAGTAATGTAACTTAGAAATATTCTGTTCTTTGATTGTGCAGAAGATTTTACACCAGTCAAATAAAATGTAACTGATAAATTAAACTACATGTACTGTATGCATGCAGTTTTCACATTCTAGCCAAGTCTCATAAACTGAACTTGAGACTTGTATTTTTGACCAAAAAAAAACCAAAAACATTTTCTTATTGAAAAGCATCATTTGGCACATATTTAGGACAGCATTATGCTGACTGATTACCATTTCCTATGAACCAAGCATATCAGCATCTTTATAAATTTGAAACGATATGCAGATGTTTCCAAAAACTCTATAACTGTGGATAATTGAAAAACGTTATGTTTTATCTTAAGGTCTTGCAACCCTTACTTGTGATTATATTTTGTTTGGATGGATGCGCTAGCAAGGAGCAATCTATGCAATATTATCCACATACTGTAATAATCTAAATAGCAGGTACAAATTCTTGAAGTTTCATTTACTGGTTTGGTATTAAAAGCAGGCATAATTCTCAAAGGCATGGCAGAATTCCATAGCACTATCTAGTAGAGAAAAAAATGGTTACGGACACTATAAATTGCAACCCTATTGTTAAAGCTTACGCATATACCTTTGGACAAGACAAAAGTGAATGTGAACAGACCACTGCCAGAAAAGTATACCTTTTTCCTCATTTTTTTATTGGTGTAGATGAAAATGAACAAATTATGACTTTTATGTTGGTTTTTTTTGCAAATGAAAATGGAAACAAATTCTACCATCTAACATACAGTATGTTTGTTTTGCAGTAAGGTACAACAGGGCTCTTTTAATTTTATTTTCTCCCAAAAAAACTGAAAAGCAACAAAACATTTAGTAAACACCAGTTTGTCACTATAAACTACAACAATTTCCTGTTCCATGAGATCACTGTGTGTAATGTCTTAAGTATGATTTTAAGGCAATTTGATTCATATTTCATATTTTTAAATGTATGTAGCTAATGAATATCCTGGACATTTTCACACTTATTTTGAAACAAAAAGACTTATTTGTCATTTTCAAATTTGGTTTAAGATTATATATATATATATATATATAAATTGAATTGCTATCCAATAAGTGAAAGGATTTTTGGGGTAAGAAAATTACCCCCCAATCACAAAGGAGATTAATTCGTTTATACATGAGATGAACTATCAATATATGTTTGAAATTAACAAGAAAATATGCACCCTTTTCTGCTGTGGTTATTTTGAATAAGTATATCTTAATTAAAAAAAATAATAATATTTTGCTTTCTTAGTTATTTGCATAAGTTGACAAATTGCACACTACAATAATATATAACCAATGGAGGCCTTTTATTCCAAGTGAAGGGACCATTTACCCCAGGTGTAAAAATAAAAACAAAAAAAGAATTTTATTCATAACAACCTTCTGTTATTTATCCTCATGTAAATTATGCTGCTTCATCAATATAGAATAAAAATAAATGTATTTCTTGAATCTTGATACACTTTGTTTGCCAGAAAAAAAGTAAAATTTCCTTAAGGTGTGCCTTTAGCTCCGTTATATGCTACATACTCTCATTTCACTACCAGTATTATCAAGAGATTAAAAAGGAAAAAACATGTTTTGTATATATGGATGTTTTGTATGTATATATGTAATGCATATACCAAGGACATAAATCTTACTGAAAGCATTTGAACACTGTCAAAAGTGTCTTTTGAGTGTAACGTTAAAGAAGTCGACTCTGTGTATGTAAGCACTTTTACTTAAATTTACAGGGATGGAAAACTTAACATTGCTGTGTTGAAATCATGTCAGAATACATTCTAACAAATACATCAAAATAATGAGTCAGTGAAAACTGCCCTAGTAACATTTAGAAATATTTCACAAAGTAAATCAGTGTAATCTGGTAAGCATATGCCTTTATAGTCATATGCATTTATCCTTTATAGTCTCGAAAATACAATCCCATTCACCTTTAATTAGATTAGAGTAAACAGCATCTCTCTGGTGTCATGTTTCCCACATGTAAAGCAACTCTCATACGACTTTGAGAGAATTTGGCAGACTTGAGATATGCAGACATACATGCAGTGACAGTTCTATCCCACTGTCAGAGGATGCGTTCTTACAGCTCTACGAAGCTCAAGCGAAGAACCTCAGCCGTCTGAAACAGTCTGGAATGATGTATTTAAAAGTTATAGTTTATTTGGACAATTCAATTATGAATTTCCAAACATTCATAAAGAGGCATAGTTACCTTTACACTTCAAATGCAGGGAACTTCGCTCTAGCTGGTTGCAGCAAATCAGCCAGGAAATAAATAGTGCCTGCCATGCCTTCATTAGAAAATACGATAAACCAGGAGGTAATAAATTAGTACAGCAACTTGTAATTCAAACCACAATTAATTTCCCCCATGCAATAAAAATAACTTTTGTGGTGTGTTGTATGGCTAGATAATATATACTGAATAATTACAAAATATTTGCAATGATTTTGATGACAATGTAAAATTGTGAATATCAATTATTTTAAAGCATTTTATTTTTTATGTTTTCTTAAGATTTCACAATCAATCTTTTTTGCAGCTTGCAATAATGAGAGTGTTTAGACCAGTGTAAGAAATGTACTTTTATATTATGGGGCAATATTTGCCACTGGATATAATATTCACAGCCATTTATTTTTATTTTTTGGGGGGAAATTTTTTTCCCTTACCATTTAAAACAAACTCTCTCTCATCCATTTACGCAAAATACTTCCAATTTTATAATTCAAAACTAAACATTTTCTGAAGAATGTGAATTTATTTATGAACAAACTCATCTTTAATGCAAAAATATTTTAAGAACTAAGTTATTTTTGTCCCCAAATTTTGAATTTTTGTGACTTTTAAAGTCCCCTTTAAATTCTGCCCCTAGATGTTTTAATATAGTCTTTGATTTAAAGTATAAGTTTAGTGAAAAACTGTGAGGAAAAAATGCCATATATATATATATATACAGTGAGGAAAATAAGTATTTGAACACCCTGCTATTTTGCAAGTTCTCCCACTTAGAAAACATGGAGGGGTCTGAAATTGTCATCGTAGGTGCATGTCCACTGTGAGAGACATAATCTAAAAAAAAAAAATCCAGAAATCACAATGTATGATTTTTTAACTATTTATTTGTATGATACAGCTGCAAATAAGTATTTGAACACCTGTCTATCAGCTAGAATTCTGACCCTCAAAGACCTGTTAGTCTGCCTTTAAAATGTCCACCTCCACTCCATTTATTATCCTAAATTAGATGCACCTGTTTGAGGTCGTTAGCTGCATAAAGACACCTGTCCACCCCATACAATCAGTAAGAATCCAACTACTAACATGGCCAAGACCAAAGAGCTGTCCAAAGACACTAGAGACAAAATTGCACACCTCCACAAGGCTGGAAAGGGCTACGGGAAATTGCCAAGCAGCTTGGTAAAAAAGGTCCACTGTTGGAGCAATCATTAGAAAATGGAAGAAGCTAAACATGACTGTCAATCTCCCTCGGACTGGGGCTCCATGCAAGATCTCACCTCGTGGGGTCTCAATGATCCTAAGAAAGGTGAGAAATCAGCCCAGAACTACAGGGGAGGAGCTGGTCAATGACCTGAAAAGAGCTGTGACCACCGTTTCCAAGGTTACTGTTGGTAATACACTAAGACGTCATGGTTTGAAATCATGCATGGCACGGAAGGTTCCCCTGCTTAAACCAGCACATGTCTTAAGTTTGCCAGTGACCATTTGGATGATCCAGAGGAGTCATGGGAGAAAGTCATGTGGTCAGATGAGACCAAAATAGAACTTTTTGGTCATAATTCCACTAACCGTGTTTGGAGGAAGAAGAATGATGAGTACATCCCAAGAACACCATCCCTACTGTGAAGCATGGGGGTGGTAGCATCATGCTTTGGGGGTGTTTTTCTGCACATGGGACAGGGCGACTGCACTGTATTAAGAAGAGGATGGGCCATGTATTGCAAGATTTTGGGGAACAACCTCCTTCCCTCAGTTAGAGCATTGAAGATGGGTCGAGGCTGGGTCTTCCAACATGACAATGACCCGAAGCACACAGCCAGGATAACCAAGGAGTGGCTCTGTAAGAAGCATATCAAGGTTCTGGCATGGCCTAGCCAGTCTCCAGACCTAAACCCAATAGAGAATCTTTGGAGGGAGCTCAAACTCCGTGTTTCTCAGCGACAGCCCAGAAACCTGACTGATCTAGAGAAGATCTGTGTGGAGGAGTGGGCCAAAATCCCTCCTGCAGTGTGTGCAAACCTGGTGAAAACTACAGGAAACGTTTGACCTCTGTAATTGCAAACAAAGGCTACTGTACCAAATATTAACATTGATTTTCTCAGGTGTTCAAATACTTATTTGCAGCTGTATCATACAAATAAATAGTTAAAAAATCATACATTGTGATTTCTGGATTTTTTTTTAGATTATGTCTCTCACAGTGGACATGCACCTACTGATGACAATTTCAGACCCCTCCATGATTTCTAAGTGGGAGAACTTGCAAAATAGCAGGGTGTTCAAATACTTATTTTCCTCACTGTATATATATATATATATATATATATATATATATATATATAATTTTTTTATCATACATCTTGGATTTAACATTTTGATGCTACTTTGCAACAATGGCTGCTTGGTCGAAATGAAGGTTCAAAGCTAATTTGAATGTAAATCAATAAAAAGCAAAAAAAAAAAAAAGTAAATATTTATGTGTATGTTTTAGGCCGTACAAATTTTGATTTTTACAAACAAATAAAAAACAATTCCTACCTCTTTATTAAAAAAATATATACCTATCTGGACAATATACAAAAATATCAATGTATAACTCTTACTCTACCTTCAAACAGAGAGAATGGAGTGTCTGGAGTCCGGCAGCCATGTTTTCCATAATTCATGCACCAGTCTGCAAACTACATAAGAGAAGACATCAAATCCCATCATGCCTCGGTAAACATAGCAGAAAATGACAGCATCTCTCCTGACAGCAAAATGATTTATAGCAGCTTTCAGCAGTTCCACGAAATATGCATAAATGAACCCGACGACAATGTGTCATTTCATTGAAGTCTTTTGAGAAATACTGGACAGACTTCACACAAGAAAATTAAAAGCGTTGCTTCATAAAACTTTACATAAGGAGCCAGGAACTTGGTGTCATAGAAATACATTTCAAACTACAAATTACTTAATATTAAACCACATCTGACAACACCCTATCATAGTGACAGCCATGAAACAATCATTACTATAAGCTCAAATGTGGCTAATGCTTCTGAAGCAATCCAATCGGTTTTGGGTGAGGACAGACCAAAATGTAACTCCTTTTTCACTGTACATACAGTCTCTAGGCACGATATTGATCTCATGCACGATTACACTTCCTACTGCTTGATGCTTGTTCAGAGTGCTAGATGTAAAGTGAAAAAGGAGTTACATTTTGGTCTGTTCTCACCCAAAACCAATTGGACTGCTTCAGAAGACATGGATTTAACCACTGGAGCCTTTTTGATAAATTTTATGCAGCTATTATGTGCTTTTTGGTCACCATTCACTTGCATTGTATCGACCTACAGAGATAAGATATTCTTGTAAAAATCTTCATTTGTGTTATGCATAAGAAAGAAAGACATACACGTCTGGGATGGTATGAGGGTGAGTAAATGATAAGAACATTTTCATGTTTGGGTGAACTATTGCTTTAAAAGTAGTTCACCCAAAAAATTTAATTCTTTCATTATTTACCCATCCTCATGATATCCCATCTGTGTATGATTTTCTTTCTTCACCAGAACATATTTGAAGAAAAAGAGAAATATATCTTAGCTCAGTAGGTCCTTAAAAAGCAAGTGAATGGATATTTCTCTTTTGAAGGTCCAAAAATTACAGTCAGCAAAAATTACAGTCATCCATACGACACCACCTGTTAAACTAATGTCTTGTAAATCGACACGATCGCTTTTGGTGAGAAAAATATTTTTTAGTACTTTTTTTTAAACTCTAAATCATGCTTCAGGTTAAGAGCAGTACGTGCGTGATGTAATCACATTGGCATTTGAAACACATGAGAAATGAGGCACATCCGTCTCAGCCGGAAGATCAGTGCTGTTTACAAGTGAGAAGCAGGAACGCTGTACAGTAGCTTGGCTGATTTTAGTTTAGATCTGTATTTATCTGATTATTTACTCACAATGGTACATTGATGCGCTCATCCTTGATTCCTCAACCTTGATGCCTCAACCGTGTTACATCTGTATCCATGACAGCGCGAATACGTCACACAAGAGACTGCTTGGACACACCCTCTCGTGAAGCGTTGGTTTATCGTTAAAAAGTATTAAATATTTTTATTTTTTGCACCAAAAGTGATTGTATTGCTTTAGAAGACATTCATTTAACAGCTGGTTTTGTGTGGATGACGTTTATGCTGACTGTCTGTGATTTTTGGAGCCTCAAAAGAGAAATCCCCATTCAGTTGCATTTTAAGGAGCTACTGAGCAAAGATATTTTTCTTCAAATGTTTTCTGGTGAAGAAAGAAAGTCATACACATCTGGGATATCATGAGGGTGAGAAAATAATGAGATCATTTTCATTTTTGGGAACTGTCCCTTTAAGAGTTTGTTATCATTTCAATTGAGTTGGTACTCGCTTATCTAGTCCAAGTCTTTTTGCATTAGGAATGGAGCTTTAAGTGATGAAAGTTTGAGTATATTTATCAAACTTTTATATCAAAAGCTTAAGAAAAAACTCAAGGGATTTTTTTTTTTTCATTATATGACCCCTTTAATTTAACAGAAGTATAATCCCAGTTTCAGATGAGCCAGACTCACCACACAGGCTCTGTAGAGGTGTTTGGGATCTTGCGTGATTTTGTAAAGGGCCAGGAAACCATACCCATTTCCAGCAGCTCCATGGCAAAGTCCATAGCCCTTTTTCAGAAGACCCCTCTGCCAGATCACTTCCCCACACTGCAGCGCATCCTCCAAATACTGCTTTACACCAAACACCTGGAGAGAAAAATAGCTGATGCAGTCCTTCTATACTAGCTCCAAACAATCTTACTGTATTTTACTTCCATCAATACATCTTACAGTAGTCAAAAAATGCAACCACCCAAAAATTATTCAGAGGTATAATCTTTTTAGCTATTTGAATATGAACTACAATATATGTAATCTAATAATTTCACTTTGTAAGCCCTCTACATGTGCATTGTATATTGAGATGAATGTGTATACAGTATGTGCTCAGTTTGAAGTGTAAATCCATTTCTAATTCAGTACATTTTTGGGTGTACGTGAAAATATTGATATGTAAAACTCCAAATGCACATGTGACTAAAAAGATAAAAACCACTGGCATGGAGATTTATACCTTGAAAGCCTGTATCAACATGTAGATAATTCCTGGAGCGCCGTGACACCAGTGCACCAGAAGATCTCGAGAATCCCCCACATATGGAGGATAATTCCCTGATGGAAACTTCAGCTGGCACATGTACTTCACGCTGGGTTTGACCAGAGAGGAAAGCCTGTCCTCTCCAGCAACAAAACCAGGCTAAAGTGAGACAGATAGAATTACCAATAAAAAATCTTGTTTATTGAGGATGAGTTCCATTCATGGTTAAACATTTTATGGAGATTAAATCTAATTTACATGAGGAGGAAGATTGCATTTACATTTAAATGGTAATTAATGTACACAGAACAGAACACAAAATATAATCTGCAAAAAATAACCTTATTAGATCATATGGATTCAGTCAGATTTACTGACAAAAAGTCAATTCGTGTGTAACTTTTTGCAAGTCCGACGGACGTTTTTTTATTTGACATTGCTTCATAAAAGCCTATTTTGCAAACGGTTGTGTAGATAAATAGGTTAAGAGCGCATTCCAATGTGTTTTTGCTGAGTTCAGTGTGTCCAGCGTGGAAACAAAGAACAAAAAAAGATACACATCTGGGATGGCAGGAGAGTAAATGTTGAAAACATTTTCATTTTTGGGTGAACTATTCTTTAAAAAAAAAAACGATTAATTAAACTGACACATTTGACAAAAACAGATGAGACACGCCTCGTTTTAAATAGTTAAAAAAAAACATTTAAAGGTTTATAAAGGTAAAAAATTCCTTTGAAAATGAAATCCAGGTGCAAACATTGTAAACTTACATTTCTGACACTGTCTCATATGCTTATTGGAATTCCAAGGTGAAAAAAATAATTCTGAATGGCATTCATAGAGACAGAAACTTTTCATAAAGTACAATGATTGTGTTCACCTGCATGAGGTAGTAGTAGATCCCAGACAGTCCATGGGCGGCACCCACATACTCCTCCTGATACCACTCGTACATTAGGGGGGTTTGTTCCTGAATCCTGTTTTTCTGAGACAGACTCTGTCCAGACAACAGCACAGCATCACAGACCTGAAATAAACACGCAGATTTGTTAAAGGGTTGAAAATCATGATGTAAAGTGAAAAAGGAGTTACATTTTGGTCTGTTCTCACCCAAAACCAATTGGATCGCTTCAGAGGACATGTATTAATCCACCGGAGTCGTGAGGATTACTTTTATGCTGCCGTTATGTGCTTTTTGGAGCTTCAAAGCTTTGGTCACCAATCACTTGCATTGAATGGACCTACAGAGCTGAGATATTCTTCTAAAAATCTTTGTTTGTGTTCAGCAGAAGAAAGAAAGTCATACACATCTGGGATGGCATGAGGGTAAGTATATGACGAGAGCATTTTTAGTTTGGGTGTACTATCCCTTTAAAGGGTTAGTTCAGCCAAAAATGAAAATTCTCTCATGATGTACTTACCTTTAAGCCATCCCAGATGTGCATGACTTTACTTCTTCAGCAGAACCAAAATGAAGATTTAAAAAAGCCCATTTCAGTTCTGTTTGTCCATAAAAGTAAACGTGTGCCATCAGGCTGTTGGCTGTTTGACATTCCAAAAGGCATATTTTGGCAGCATAAAAGTAATCCGAATGACTGCAGCCATCAATTAATGTCTTCTGAAGCAAATCGATTGGTTTGTGTAAGAATCAAATTGATAATTTAATCATTTAACTTTAAATCGTTACTTCCGGCCAGCGCTGGATTGCTGTTTGAAATGAACTAACTCTCCTGTGAAGTTCATTCATTTGTTGTAAACAAAGCGCTAGTTTCAGACTTCTCGCGTGAACGTGCCATTTCTCATACGTCACGTGACGGTAACATGATGCGTCGACTGCAGGCAGGAAGCGATTTTAAAAAGTTAATAAATATTTTTTTTTATTAGCGATATTATTTTTACAAAAACGGATCGATTCGGTTCAGATTGATCGACTAGAGTTTTGTGGATCACTTTCATGATACCTAAATATGCCTTCTGGACCGTCAAACAGCCAGCAACCTGATAGCACACGTTACTTGCATTGTATGGACAAACAGAGCTGAAATGGGCTTCTATTCTCTTTATAAAAATCTTCAATACGGTTCTCCTGAAGAAGGAAAGTCATACACATCTTGGATGGGTATTTACTAAAGGAAAGTAAATCATGAGAAAAGTTTGATTTTAGGGTGAACTAACCCTTTATGTCAAACGAAGAATCCAATGAATAAAAGACAACATGAATTGGCTTTTGCAAGTGTGCAATATTTTCTCCAATCCCAAATTAAAATACAGCCAGACACAACTATAAGTAAGCCATTCGTATTCGAAGAAGCTTGCTGATAGGATGATATTTGGCCATTTACACATTTTAGGCATTGAAAAAGATATTATGTTTTGTTCAAAAACTATGGAAAACAAAATTGTAAATAAAAACAGGAACATTAATAATATAAATTGTTAATTGCACTTATTATTTTATAATAAAACAACCAAAAACCTTTTTTATCTCTGTCTTCTGCACTGGCTTCTATACAACTCCAGCTACTCGGAGGACTTGTCAGCGCAATACAGAAGATTTTGTTGACTTTTGCATGACAAATTGCTTGCTATGTTCCTCATTTTAAGTTAAGTAAATATAAATTGGGTCGGGTTTGATTTCATGTTGTCTTTTAAGTTCAATCCATACACAAGACTAATTTGTATTACCCTGAACCCTTTGTTCAATAATTAGGTTATGCTCTTTTGTACAAGTTTGATGCCTAATCAATGGTGACTGACCTGTTGAATGTATTGAATGGGGATAATCTCCTGCTGAAATTGCCGATTGATGAAGATGAGTGAATAAAGATACCCCACTCTGCCATACAGCAGCTCATCAGGAAGTCTGCCATTCCCCTGCACTACACACTGGTGAAACTGTAGCAGCCTAGAAACATGAGCAAATAGTTGACAATTAGATCCCCTTGTGAAAAGAATCCCAGTCAGAACTGAAAAAGAGAAACAGGATGGAGAAAGAAATGCTGCCCCTTTCTTTCACAATTCACCCTCGTCTTGGAATCTTAGCATGATAATTTTTAATGAAAGGCAATCCATTACAATACTGACAATCCAGCAATACAATGGTTATTATGACAAGATATTTAACATGCAGAGCTACCAACAAATATTGTACAATATTTTGAGTTATTAAATCAACATAACTCTTTTAGACAAAAGCGAATGATATTCAACTCATTCATTAGGTTTTAAATGGTCAATATTCACAATGTTGATCAAGCTTGCATGGGTCATTGACAAAAAAGTATATCCGAGATGATTAAAAATGAGAAATATGCTTCTTAGAAATGTAATCTGTGTATTCATGTTAATTTCATACAATTTTGCAAAACGTTCAAATGTGGTGTAACCAGGTAATAAAATATTATTCTACACCTTGAATATATGCGTGTACACATCTTGATCATTACTTTCAAACATTATTTAATATAAGGTAAAAACATTATTTAATAATATCATGAATATTTCAGAAAAAGGTCCAAATATCTGATATCATTAGTAGAAAACAAGGGTCAAGGGTCTAAAGTGGTTCCTGTTGTCAACATAACCTGTTGGTTATGCCATTTTCTTTCCCCCAAATAGGATTTTTTTTTAACTTTTTCATTCCCAAACTTTTTTTTTTTTAAAGAAATATTCATAAGGCACTATGCCAAACTTCTCTTTTCAAGAATTTCAGCCTATTGAATGGAAATCTTTTTGTTGTTACAATCTCAGGACAGTTAAATCACTACGATATTTCTGACTTTATACTAGGGATGGGCATTTCGAGTGATTTTGTAGTTGAGTACTCAAACACATAAGGACACGAGTAATCGATTACTAGAAATGTTGAATTTAAGTATAACTTCAACCTTTGAAATTTTTCTAATTTAAAAATAAGCACTCTTACACAAAAACCTGCATTCCAAGTCTTCTAAAGTGATGAGATCACTTTAAATAATGACAGAATTTTCATTTTGGGTGAACTATTCCTTTAACAATGTCATGCATCAAAACCGCCAAACAATGCATTGAATTGTAATGGCAAGATATGGGTGAGAGAAGCGGTTTCAATGCTGCACACAGAAAGGCACATAGAAAAATCTAATGACAATATTCAAGTAGTGTTTTTATTAGTCGAATATATAAAGTTGAATGAGTACTCGATTAATCGAAAACTCATGAACATCCCTAATTTAAATCCCGCAAAAACATCAAAAAGAGTTTTCATAAAAAATAGAAAGCATTTTTATCATAGAAGAGGTGTATTCAATCATTGTCTATATGAATTGCATTTTAAATGTATTATTGAATGTAGATGGAGATAGAGGAAGGTCAAACAACACCAGACCTGTTCACACACTCCTCAGCCTCATGAGGTTTCTGGAGGCGATGATAGACCACTGCAGCTATAGCCAGCGGCCCAGCATCTCCACACAGGAAGGTCACCCAGCGTTGGGTTAAACTCCTCAGACTGAGACTGACATAGTCCAGAGCCCTCTGCAGGTAAGAGGGGTCTCCAAACACACTGTGGAGATGCAGATATAGAAGGGAAATTCCTGCAATTGGATGAGAATGAGATAAGGATGATAATGATATTACATTTTTTATCATTCAAAGCATATACTTGATCTAGGCCAGGTTACAAAAGTACAGTGTTTCCATAGCCTATATGCATTCAGAAGAGGCACAGAATATTAATGGTTCATTAATATTCTTGACGTAATGTAACACTTGCTAGGTCTGTTCGGAGCAGTGTTGGGTGTAATGCAATACTAAGTCATTAATTACTTTAATTAAATACATTTTTAATTGAAAAAAGTAAAGGGATTACTCTTAATTTTTCAATACTTTAATTACAGTTACTTCTGATGAAATTGTGTTAAATACTATGTAGATTATAGAACAATTCTATATAAAACAATAGTGAATTTAAATTCAAAATTAAAACGTCAATGTTAAAATGTATGTTTTCAAATTTAATGCAGCCCCCTTAAATTCTTTGGCCAGCTCATTAATAATTTATTTGATTTTATATTATTTATTTGAAAGAATTAAAAGAACAATTTCATGTCTATTTTTCATCTGGTCGAGGTTGATAAGGGTTTTAGAAAGTAATTAGTAATAAGTAATGCAATTACTTTTCAGACAGATTAATTAGTACAGTAATATGTTCTCTGTACACTGTAGAAGATGTAATTAGTAGTTAGTAATTAATTACTTTTTTAGAGTAACTTACCCAACTGGTTCGGAGAGGGTCAAGGACAGCAGGGAAAGAACAATGCCATGGTTCTCCCTCCATTGAAAAATGTTCTAAGCAAATTTAATGATAATTTTGAGTTCTACACTTTAAACACCCTAAATATGCTTCTCATCTGCAACGTAGTATTTTTACTGAGTGATTAAAGTCTGCTTTTAAAGACCTCTCTCGATAATGCGGGGCAGACCACAAAACAAATGCAGCCCATTTGAATTCTAGTGAGAATTTTCTAGTTTAAAGTGTTATAGAGGAAGTTTATGCTAAAAGCACTGAGGAGGAAAAGAGCAATACTGTGGTATCTGAAAATAATATCTATATATATATCTATATATATATCTATATATATATATATATATATATATATATATATTTTTTTTTGTAATATATATATTTTTTATCTGTGATAACATTAACTGTGATATTTTGACAAAAATTTAATAGTTTTAAATTATATGGTATCGCACTTTATATTTAAGGGCAAGTACTATTTAATTAAGTATTAATTTCTGGACTTTAGAGATTTATGGGCAAATTATGGACAAAGTTTTCCGCCTGTGTAATATAGGTTCTGTCAGAACTATTTTTGATATCAGGATATAAACAGGATAATAAATATAATGGGCTTATATACTTTTAAATAGGGGAAGATAAAACTTCCTGTATCTTTTGTTGTTGACATAAAAAAAAAAAAAAAATGGCACTTGATATATGCACTAACTATACTTGAAAACCATGAACAAAACTATACAAGATCAAAGAAAATTTGACCCAGGCTACATTAAATACAGGTTACATTTTTTCCACTGTGTAACGATGTTTAAGGTAAAATCCGGGTCCTGAAGCAAAACCAGTTGATATCCACTGGTGTAGTAATTCAGTAGTGTTGATGGTTGGTATATGTGTTTGTTGTGATAAATAGGTTTATATTATCTATTTGTATGTTTAATAAAAATAATGCAAGTCATTTTCTGAGGTATTTCATTATTTGACAGTTATTACTACAGCTATCTGGGCTTCCAGAGCCCTTCAAGTGTCAAAAGCTCCCAGTATATAAACACACATAACAAGGCAAACACAAATAACTCATCTATAATGATTCCAAGTTAATTTTAAGCTTCCTTCACAGATATGTAAATTCAGGTCTGGCATTGCAGGCTTGTGGCACATTATCACTGCGCAAATTAGCACAGCAGCTGAGAAAATCCCCAGGCAACCTTAAAAGTCTCACAAACTATCAATAGCTATCAGCTATCATGTTGGTAATCTGCTATAATTTGTTTGTTGATGCATCCCTGATTTAAACAAATGCATATAGTCTGATATCAATGCTTGTTTGTTTTGACAATTAGAAAATAATTAATAATGAAGTTTCATAAATATATGAGTTCAATCACACCTGCCCAGCCAGTGTAGCATGTACAGTCCCTGGGATCGGCATTCTTCAGTCCATTCTCCATGATGGCCAGAAGCTCACCTATCTTTCTGCTTACATGACTGGCAAATTGATGGGTCATCTGCATAGAGTAGAAAATGAGATTCAAAAATATGAGAACACAGATGTAAAAAGAGTGTAAGCAAATGCATTTTGTTATATTGTTAAGTGGGGGTGGCAGACACTACTACTCACATTGCCCTGCATGTCAAACATGTCTTGTGTACATCCAGGCCCTGTATAATCTGCATAGGGATTCTTTAAGGCTCGTTGTTCAGACATTTTTCAGAAGTGATCTAAAAATAAAACACAGAAAAGGAGGTTAATATAACAAAATTGAGGACAGATGGCTGACGATGCACTACATGTCAGCTGTCACAAAATCTATTAAGATGCCTACTTTAATGGACATAATAGGTGTTCAGACACTTTAAGGGATCAAAGGTGCATTCAAAAGTTTAAATCGAAATTTTTTGGCATCATAGGCGCATTCAAACTTATTAATTTAACATTTCTGTTCATGAAAGACATGTTCGAATGAATAATTCACAGTATCGATGCATTTGAATCAAACATTTTTGCTTATCATAGGGAAGAACGTGGCCATGGGTGGGCAGGACCCAGGCCCTCCTATAATATTTGATATTATTCTCTGACTGCAAATATTTATTTTCATAATGTAAAAAAATACATAAAATACATTCAGATTTTAAAGTCTTTTCTCAAACATATTGTAAAAAATTAGCAAAACTGAGAAAAAAATAATAATTTAACAAACAAATGGCAATGTGATCTAACTGGCTGCATCGTTGTCGCATCGTTGTCAATCAAGTCCTCTAGAAATGACATTAGCACAGCAGTTGGCTGTCAGTAAGTGACAGTGCGAGCAAATATGTTACCCTCAATTGTGTGGGAAAATATGTGGGAAATGTTTAAATCGCTAATGTTTTAAAATGGTTTGCAGTATAGATCATGTGAAAGAAACACTAGACCGTATCATCTGGATATAGATTACAATTGTTCTTTTTGTAATTCTGAAAAATAAACTATTGTTAATTTATTTTTTGATTGTCCCTCTTGAACTTCCTTTTTGGCATGAGAGGTCGCAATTTCAGAGTTTGAAAATGTATTTAGTCCTCAATATCTCAAATAAAACTCTGAGTTTTACTTAACGCAAATAAATACAACATTTAAAAATATTATTGATTTGATTTTTTTTATTAGGAAAACATTATATTCAGTGGAGTGATTTAAAACCCAATTTTACTCATTTCCAATCAGCCTTTGACATTTATTTTGAGTCTTTAAAATTTTCAAAAAGTAAAAGAGCCATAAAAAAATTTATTTAATATACGTTTGTGATGCCTTTTCTATTTCTTTCATTTTATTTCTTTGTTTAGTCTGTATTTGGACTGTTTGTGTTAAAAGTCAGAATTGTTTTGTATATTTGAAATGTTTCATAAAAATAAAAATAAGTAAAAAAAACAATGTAAAAAAAAAAAGTGAGCGCGAGCACGGCAAACAGGCAAAGCAAACAATTGTTTATTCAAAGGACAACATTTGTCCACCCATTTTTTTGGGGCCCACCCAAAATCATTTTCTGGCTACGCCACTGATCATGGGTGCATTCGAACGTTCAAATAAAACATTGCAGGGAATAATATGCGTATTCAAAAGTTTAAATCGAACATTTCTGGTATCATAGGCGCATTCGAAAATATTAATACAAAAATTAAGCATGAAAGGCGCGCATTCATATAGAACAAAATATGGCATCAAAGACGCGTTCGAATCAAAATTATTTTAGGGTATCAAACGGTAGCTGCGTGTGAATAAACATTTTTGGTCATCATAAGGCGCGCTGAAAAGTTCGAATCGAACCTTTTTGGGCATCATAGGTGCGTTCGAACGTCCTTCTTCCACATAGATATCGTATGCCGCAAAATTCTGTCTAGATAGACAGCTAACAAAGTTTTGAAACACAATCACAAAATTAAGGCCTTTAGCATGTACGCAGGAAGGCCTAGTCTCGTTGTATGTCACTGAAGTGGAAATTATCAATGTCTACCCACTGCTTAATTATACATTATATATAATTACATCAATTCATTTGTGATCACTGCTTTGACAAAAAAAAACTATGGTCCAGAAATATACGTTCCCCTTACAGCACTCTCATGTGCATGAGCAATGCCCCTCATGTCAACTCATGCCTAACATTTATACTACAAAATACAAATTCATGGACTATTAAGGTGCCATTAAATGCTTTCTATCGATGCATGCTTGCTGATAAGTTTAAAAGAATTAAAGTTTGTTATATAAGAGCTGAACATACCGCTAAGACTGCAGCACTGTTAAATCCTTCTTGTCTGCTCATGGGACGCGCTGCTTGTGAATGACGTCATGCCGCCATCTAGTGTAGAGGAGGCATACTAAACCATTTAGCTAAAGATTACAATTTCAGAAATAAAACAAACCTAAATGTATCATTGCAATAAGTTCTCAGGCCAAAGTCCTTTCTAAAATGTGCTTTTAAAAAGTTGATATTAATTTATGTTCACAAATTAATCAGACAATAGTATGACTTAAAGGCAACCTAAAATGAAAAAGTGTTAACAAAATGTAAATTATAATTGTCAAAGATGTAGGCCTACTTGTTTTTTGTACTCTAACTGCCTAAAATGAAAATAATTAGTTTTAAGCAGTTAAATAGGAAAAAAAAAATCATTAAAAATAGTACATCTTTGACAACAAAAAAAGCATTTTCAACATTCAGCCTTGCATCTAACACTTATAAGCAGAGACGTAAATATAAAGTTCAGATGCTTAAGAACAGCATGACATTTAACAACATGAATTAGTCTCTAATAGTTAATTCCGTAAAGAGATTATGTGGGGAATTAAATACATTTTCATTATCTGATTAGTTACAGCTTTCATGAGTGTCCCAGCAGAACTAAAATAACTCATGAGAGACAGAGAATGTGATAGTGATGGATATGGAGACACTGAAGAGCATGGTTATGTTGCTGCCATGGCGATGGAGCTCTGATATTACTTTAAAAAAAAAAATGGGACAGTAATCAGTAACATGCATATTTCATGGTATCAAATTGTGGTAGCAATATGTATGTCTTTATAGGCCTACACCAAAAACCTGTTGTTTTGATGGTTCTTTCTCTTAGCATCAATCAAACTAGATAACACTATAAAGCCAATGAGACCAGAGGCTCCAATATCTGTTATCCAGTTAATTCCAGTCATTTTGTGATACTGGATTAAAAAAAAAAAAAAAAGATCATGGAATGTATTTATATATAAATTCAAATACACTATATGGAGTTTTATAAACAAGGTTTGGGAGGAGCAAGGTAATTTAATTTGACCAATCACATCGGTAGAGAAAGCATATATAAACAGCCACTTACCTCTACATGACGTCGAGTCTTTCGGTATTCGGCCTGCTCATTGCCCACGAATAGACCCATGTAGTGACTCGGATGCAACTTCACTTCAAAGCATTCACCTTCACCAGAGAAGCTCTTCCACCCAAACAAGCTCATTATTCAAAATAAGCTGCAAAACAGCTAATTTGTTTTTTTGCAGTATTGATTGCCACCACGTTAAGTGTTATATTTTTCCTCCATCTTTCTTTCTATGCTCCA
Source organism: Xyrauchen texanus (assembly GCF_025860055.1). NCBI lineage: Eukaryota > Metazoa > Chordata > Actinopteri > Cypriniformes > Catostomidae > Xyrauchen > Xyrauchen texanus. The sequence continues at coordinate 33,798,880 of NC_068286.1, read as the reverse complement.
TTCGCCGAAGCAGTTTATATTGTGAAGTTGCTTTGGCAAACTGGCTGCTTCAGCACAGTATACATGCCAAACAGCTCTCTAGGATTGCTCATATGTTCTCTTATCTTAACTTTCCACCCTGAGCATTCCATCGCGTAACACTGACTTCATGAATGGGCGCTGCTCCGGCTCATGCCACTCGAGTTCTATCCCAGCTTCATTTGAACGAGAGGGAAACAAAATATTAACTATTTAATTCAATCATCATTCCAACGATCCCCAGCATTTCAGTCTGTTTCTTCCACACAGCTGATTCCTGTCAGCCTCATCACCTCGCCGCGCAGCTCATTTAGGGCATGATCCATTCAGCGATTGTGTTCGTTATCTTCTAACAAGAAAATCACAATTGTTCTCCTTTCAAAGTGTCCTTTGGAGTGTGATTTATTCTATTCAGAACACAAGGGTAGTCATGCAACAGCGAACTCCAATCGACCAATAGTCTAATTACAACTTCTTTTTAAACCAACGCAGACATTTTAACGTGTTTTTGCTGCAGCGCAGCACTCGCTCTGACAATTCCACAGCACACTGCAGTTATACACAGCCTCTGTCTGAGAAGACACAAGCTGAATTTGGCTCTGCACGAGGCAGATCACACACCTTGTCCCAACTCTTTCATAATCATTCCACAAACTCGTCTCGCCTCTCCACATTCAAGCTCGCCTTGCCGTGCAGCCCCGATAACACGAAACAAGTGCTGCTACAAACTTCCACTCATTTCTACACTATAACATGACTTTCCCCCCTCCCGTCAGGACAAAAGTTTCATGCAGGTAAAATCAGTTATTTTATTTTAAAGACAGTCTTCTCTACTTTTGCCAGAATCATTGGATTACAAATGTTTATTTACAAGTTTGACCATAATTAAATTGATGCCAAATGATTCATCTTGGCACCTTGCTTTATACTCTAATATTTCAGTTTGCTATAGAATTTATTACAAGTCATCAATATAAACAAGTGGTTTTATCCACCACACTATCCGCAAACAGGGCGCTTATATTATCTATTCAATCTAACCCTCAGGCACAAACTCCTACGATTTCAAACGTCCTCATCAAAACTATACAAGTCACCCCATGCCAATAATACAAAGTTATGAAATGATTATGTTGAAAAACAATCTACAAGCTCCAAACCATATGGTTAAGAGATAAACAAGAGACTTCGATATTCGCCTTCTAATTTAATGACAAACCAACTTTTAATGATGCCGTTTGTATGCACACACAAGCATGTTTCCTGACATTGTTTCTCTTATGTTCTCAACATTTAATCTAGCAAACAATTACATTCAGGCATCCGCAGATGCAACTTTTACCACATTACCATGTTTTATATTTGCTCAACACATCCCTAAGCCGCACAAACTTTCTGCAACTGTGGCGTCTTTCGGCCGTGCTGCTAAACCTCCCACTACACTGCAAACAGCACAAATACGCTGGCCAAGTGCTGCAACCGTGGCATCTTTAGGGCAATGTGAAAAACTCCCACTACATGGCAAACAGCTCAAATGTGCCGTCCAAGCACTGCAACTGTTCACATGCCACAACCATGGGACGTCTTTCAGACCATGCGTCTCAGCATCCATTGCTCCATTACCCATATTTTATCAAATGAACCATCACATATCATCTATCAAATGACAACAATAGGGCTGTTTCAGGTCTTACCTAAACAGTTCACCATAAGCCTTCCTGTTAAACACCACGTGAGTCTGCGTTCGCGGATTTAACCCATTCATGCAGGCCCACGCCTGCGAATCTAGCCACTTGCAGCTTCGAGCAAGCTCAGTAAATTCAGCATAAACATTCTCACAAGAATCACATGCTCTCCCATTGAACGCTTTGTACATACTGTATGTTCTAGACACCTTAGTTTTTCCATGCAACCTATTTTCTCTGCCAACATCCATCCCTCTACTCCTTCCTATCAATGGGCCAATAGAGCGGATTCCCATGTGAGGCTGCCTCCGCTGGAGAACCCCGCTCCAGAGCCATTCCCCTCTTCACTATATTCCCCTCCCTTCTACCATTTGAATCTCTCTTACTCCGGAACTGTTCCATGCACAAGGCTGCCTCTGCAAGAGAACTTTGTCATAAATCTCTAAATAAAAGCAGAACACATTCCAAGCTAAAAAAACATATAGTTTTTTTCTTTCAGAGATCCGGAGCCCAGCGAACCCGACATCATCCCATGTTCAGAACTGAAATTCCTATAAATCACCCTTCCAGACTTCTCCTCCATGCCCGCCAGGCTCTATTCTACTCCATTATTCCAGCCATTTCCCCCCAAACCCTACAAACATATCAGACAGCTTAGAAATGCTTAAAAGATTTCCACCTAAATTACAATCTGCCATTTGCTGATTTTTCTCTCCTTCCCATTTTCTCCTCCACCTCACTCAACAAAACCAAAAACTTCCACCCTGGTACTATTAAAGGGTATCTATATGGCATCCATTTCTTCCACAAATTATTTTTTTGGAAGAAATTCCCCCACAATAAGCCAATCCCAGATCTCAATCCTCGTCAACAGCATTCACAAATCCCAACCCACCAGAATCGATACCAGAAAACTACTTACTATCGATCTACTAACTCGTTGCCTAAATCTGTCAGGGCTACATTTGTCAAAACACCCCAAAAACACTAAATGACATGTTTATCCTTGACTTCCTCTGTCGCTCCGAACTCACCACCACAACAAAATTCTATCCATGAATCCATCCCAAATTCTACCCATGAAATCACACCGAGCCCTAATTAACTAATCACAAACAGGGCCAGGGGGATACTTGCTTCATCCTCTACTTACAATATGCCTGCCCAACCTTTCGGACACAGCATGGGTCCACCCAAGCCAGTCCGGAAACCTCCTGTCCCACAATGCAGGACGGGCCCACCTTCAGCACTCAGGGGCTCTCCCATTCAAATCGCAGTAGGGGTTCTCCTGCTTGAATTCAGTGTGTGCTAACTCATGTTTCTTTCTCCTCCATTTGATGTGCAGTGAGGACGCCCCTGTTCGAATGCTGTGGGGGCCCCACATTGTCAGGTCGACTTAAGGTCGGTCTGGGCAGCTAGGATTCACACCTTCAGGCATGCGTAATGTTGCACTGTCTCTTCAGCGTTTCCGCCTATTTTCATTCTCCATCACTACCTATTCTACACCTCCCAGTTTGCTATCCCTCGAGCGGTCCCTAGCACGAGGCTGCCTTCACTAGCGGCCCCTGCTCATTCTATCATACTTTGACACCTCTGCCCACCTCTCACAGGGTTCAGCAAGCACCTTCCCCTCCTTAAAATTCATTTTGATCATTTTTAGGGGGTAAAATACTTTGTCTCGTCTCAAATGCAAGGCTCCATAAACAACAGCTTGTATGGTCTCTGACTTGCATTAAAGGGGTCAAGACATCCCTTTTTAAATTATTTTAATATGTTCCTTGATGTTAATCTATAATATTAGTAAAGTTTTTGTACAGAAAACTGTAACATATTATTAAAACATGATCATTTTCCACCCTCATTCTGACCCTCTGTCAGAAAAGCTTGGTCTGTTGCTGCTTCTCCTTAAAGACATGATAGTAAACACCCACTGTTATGATTAGCTCTCTGCTCTTGACTGATCTGCTCTCTCCCTGCCATCTCACTGCTCACTACTTCTTGGCAGGCACCAGAGGTGATAAGGTAAAGTAGGCTTTGATGTGTTGTTGTGGAGGAGGTCTGATGCAAATGTTTGTTGTGATGCAGTTGTCGCTTGTGTGGACTTTTAGGACAGTCCCTTATCACACTTGTGACAGTATTAGGAAGTTTAAGCACAATGTGTGGACATTTTAGATGGTCCCTTTAAGGCAATTAATATAAAGGTTAAATGGTAATAATTTACAATAAGGGTACATGAATAATCATGAATTAATACCTGAATTAATACTTACTTCAGCATGATTTAATGATAAGTTAAGGCATGGACTAATCAAGAACTAATGATGAGCTAACTTTAACTACGACTGGAGTCGTATGGATTCATGCATGAATAATGGACACCATAATTACATGTTAGTACATGTTTGATAGTAAATGCATTACTTAACATTTTATAGTAAACTCACAACATTTTACATCAAATGTTTGTTACATTACATGTTAAATCAAACAGGCTCTATCAGAAAGAATATACAGTACTTCAACCTTGAATTAAACATGCATTATATAATAATTCATAAATTTGCTAACATTTGCTTTCTGCAATTTCGCCACAAACATCATACGATAGCACAGGATTATTATTTTATTGATCCATTATTTACATAGATTGTCCCTTTTCCTTCATATTTACCTTATTTCATATTTACCACATTTACCACTTAGTTCACTAGTCATCCAGACCATATAGGAAAGAGTTCTCTTGTTACTGGATCAATATTTGTTTTTATTATGTGCCATTATTTTTATGGGCCATTATTCTACACATAAGTTTCATCAAAATTGTTGTTGTTGATGATGATGATGTGGACCAACACATGAATGTAAATCAACACAATTTGTTGAACAAATTGAGTGCAGTTAGCAAACTTTCTACAACTACAGTATGTGGAGAGTTTGTTTCTGGTGGGGCAATTATAAGCAATTATATATTTGTGTTGGCTGTTCACCATGCCTCTCTGTTGTAACGGTTGTGAGGAAGGCAGGAGAAGGCAGACGGGGGGTGTGGATCTAAATGCGGTTTTATTTACAAAGATAACTAAAACAAACACAGGAACAAATGAAAAGTCCACAATGGGAAAATTAAACTAACACACTTTGCCCAATTCCCAATGCGCTCCTCATGGTGGTGTAGTGACTCGCCTCAATCCGGATGGCGGAGGAGTAATCTCAGTTGACTCCAAATCTGAGACAGTCAATCTACGCTTCTTATCACGTGGCTTGTTGAGCGCGTTACCGTGGAGACATAGCGCTATTCTCCGTGATAACCACACACAACTATATCTTTACTCGCTCAGCTACCCAGGCCCCCATTATTGACTCAAAATTAACAACACTACTACACTAAGTATTCATGTCAGTTAAATCACATATATTTTATAATCTTTTGGTGGTTTGTCATGAAGATATAGTCATAGCATTCATGTGTATTGTGAGTAAAATCAGTTGTGGGACCAACAGTGGTAGGGTGAGGGAATGGGATGGAGAATCATGCAAAATGGGTTAAGATAAAATTATTTATTAAAATTAATTATTAATATATTTATTTTATTAATACGTTTGATTAGGACGATTCATGTAAATAATGGCAAAATATTCTTGTCATTTTATGATGTTTGTGGAGAAACTGCAGACTGCAAATGTTAGTATAACATTATGAAATATTAAATAATGCATATTTTAAGGTTGAAGAAATGCATATTCTTTCTGATAAAGACTGTTTGATTTAACATGTAATGTAACAAACATTTGATGTAACATTTTGTGAGTTTACTATCAAATGTTAAGTAATGCATTAACTATCAAACATGTACTAACATGTAATTAAGGTGTCCATTATTCATGCATGAATACAGTCGTAGTTAAGTTTAGCTCTTCATTAGTTCTTGATTAGTCCATGCCTTAACTCATAAATAATTTATGCTTAAGTAAGTATTAATTCATGATTATTCATGTACCCTTATTGTAAAGTTTTACCGGTTAAATTGACATTTCGATTTCAGAATGATTTCGCCGTGACGACATCTGACCAGCTTAAAATACGTCAGAAATCGCTTATTTTACAGGACAATCCTGAATTTTATGGGACAGGTAGCAACCCTACCCCAATATACGAGCATGTATACGCAAACATGAATTACAGTTGATATTTCACATGGATATAGTTTATAGTGTATGTGCTTTTCCCACTGCACTCCCAGAAATGTTGAATAATACTTTCTGCTATGTTGACATGTTGGGCTCCATTCTGTGACATTTGTTATATGGTCTGTTCACGCACATGTGCACTCTTCAAACACCCATCAGAACGGTGCTTATGTGTTTACATGAGCACATTTAGCCATGGCCCTGTTCTCTGGGAGAAACATGGGTGTGTTAAACTGCTTTCTCTTAATCCCTTAAGCACTGTAAGGAAATCGGTGTTCTCATTTACATGACATTTCAGAGCGCTGCTATGGGCTGAAATATGTGCCACCAGAAACTGAATTTGAACCATTATATTTGAATTTGAATGGCTAAACTTGAATAATTGCATTGAAAAACTGAATTTGAATCACATCATTTGAAATTGTATTGTTTAATTAAAATTGAATTTATTCAAAAACTGAATCTGAATTGTATCATTTGAAATTGAATTTATTCGTTTGGAACTGAAGTCCAATAAAATTTGATCCTCACTGAAAATTAAACTCTCTATATATCTTCACATTCACTTCTCACAATTCAGATTCAGTTCTCAAATTCAATTTCAAGTTACTGAGACAGACATCCGGGTAGTTGGAGGATGAAGGAAGAGCAATCGAGCGTAGATCGATAGATAGCGTTCATTGGCGCACAGGACTCCTCTTGGGCCAATCAGCACCAATGTTTTGGAGCACAGTACGTTACCCGCCATGAAACTATGGAATTACGATTGTGTCAATAATAATGAATGTAACTTTATAAAACTGAACGTAACTTTTTCAGAAACTATGAAAAATATTCCATTACAAAAGAAGAAAAACACAATTAAAATGAAAAAAATGAACTCAGTTGCACGAATTTAACAGGCTCTTCAAATATGCTTCATTTTTTGTTAATGTTTTTCAAAGATTCGTTTTCACAAATCGTGGATTCTGAATACATTGCCACAGATTTCGCTTACGCTCGCAGTTTTTCGTTTGCTGTTTTGAGACAAACCTCTCGTGGGGTGGGCTTAACAGTGATCTACTCTGATTGGATAGTGAGCTTTTGATGGACAGGTGCTCTCTGACCCGGATGTACAGACGTCACTCAGTGGCGCGCATATTGAAAGCTCTCGCGGTGATTTGTAGTTATGCAATACGTCGTGCTTTGTTGTATTACTTACAAACAATATGTAAATAATATTTGACCTATAATTATATAATTTAATATTATATGAGACCTTCGATCGTCTAATAATCGTCTTCGATCAGTCTGTAAAGATGAGCTTTCAGGAGAGACATGGAGCGGCATCATCTTCCTCCTCTTATTTATTTAAAAAAAAAATATATATATATATATATATTTTTTTAATGCAAAGAACAGGAACATACAAAAGAGAAAGCATACGTACATCACATAATATCAACCAAAACAATAAAGAAGACAAAAATAAATAGAAAAAATAATAATAATTAAAAAAAAAGATAATAATAATAATGTATATAACAATAAAAGAAGAGGTAGGGCATTACATCACACAAAAATGTTCACATGAAGAGATCAAATGCAGTGCAGATTCTAACAGTCCTTATGGCTTTCTTATTAGTAGATACTGAAATCAAATTTAGATAATTTTCTATTTCTTTTAAGAAGACAGAGAAGATAGGTTTACAGTTTAAAAATTTGCATTTGTGAATATAGAATTTGCTTAAGAAAATAATTAAATTAATAACAAAACAGACATTTTCGTTTGTGGGGTCTGAATCAAAATACCCAAATATAATGTTTCTCATATGTATTGAGAAGCCTGGCAAAATCTTACACTTGATAAAAACATCAATATCATTCCAGAGCTTCTGAGTGTAATGACACGACCAAAATAAATGAACCACTGTTTCATCAGAATTCACACAAAAAGAGCATGTTAGCTCAATGTCAGATTTAAATCTTTGTATAAATTTCTTAACAGGATAGAACCTGTGTATCAACTTAAAGGAAATTTCTTTCACTTTATTTGTGAGAATGAATTTCTGCTGTAAAGACCAGATTTTTTTCCAATTAAGGTTACCAAACAAATTATTCCAAAAGGAAATAACAGGTGGAACAGAAATCAAATCCTTAAGAAATAAAGATCTTATAGTTTTTAGCTTTCGACTCTGAAAAACAGATTTGACCAACAGAAGTATCACAAGGTTTAGGAAAGGATGCAGTAGATACTGGGGTGAAGTAATTACGGTTTTTAAAATGCATACATAAACCAGAGGGAATAGCACCCATTACTGTAGCAAATTCTTTTGGGGTTACTGGTATTTGGTATTCAGAAAGAAATTCTGAATATCTGAATAAAAGACCTTGCTTATTAAACAAATGCTCCACTCCTCCTCCTCTTGTCCTTCAAGGCAGCTTGAAGTAAGTTCGTGTTACTGAAGTAACCAATAACATCGATACAATTTTCTAATTTTACAGAAAACACTCTAAATTTCAACACAGTGGTGGAATATTGCATATATTTTATTATATTTATTCACAATGTTTTGATAAACACATATAAAATATCATAATTTTATATATTTTTTAATAATTTTTTATTGTCATTCACAAGTTTGCAATGCACTGATGTCATGTCATGATGTTATGTAGTTTGATTGTTTGCTCTTTTGCACAGTTATTATATTCAAGGACGTGTCAATGTAGACAGTGCAGATATCAAACTGGTCTTCATTCTACAGCAAGGCAGAAATCTTGGTGCAGATGCTGCATCTGCAGCTGTACATAACAACCTTGAAATTCTTAACCAGTCGCTCGGGAATACCAGCACAAGGCAGGGTCAGCAGCAGTCCGTTCAGCAGTCGGGGCAGAGTCAAACAGTGGACCAAGATATGGCCAGGTTTCAGTTTTGCAGTCATGACAAAACAGCAACATTTTATTTAGCATGCATTTACAATACAACAATAAATTTGCAAAATAAAGCCAGAACTGTTGCACACTGTAACGTTACATGAATACAAGTTTTATCGATGTTATTGGTTACTTCAGTAACACGAACTTACTTCAAGCTGCCTTGAAGGACAAGAGGAGGAGGATGCCGCTCCGTGTCTCTCCTGAGAGCTCATCTTTACAGACTGATCGAAGACGATTATTAGACGATCGAAGGTCTCATATAATATTAAATTATATAATTATAGGTCAAATATTATTTACATATTGTTAGTAAGTAATACAACAAAGCACGACGTATTGCATAACTACAAATCACCGCGAGAGCTTTCTAATATGCGCGCCACTGAGTGACGTCTGTACATCCGGGTCAGAGAGCACCTGTCCATCAAAAGCTCACTATCCAATCAGAGTAGATCACTGTTAAGCCCACCACCACGAGAGGTTTGTCTCAAAACAGCAAACGAAAAACTGCGAAGCGTAAGCGAAATCTGTGGCAATGTATTCAGAATCCACGATTTGCGAAAACGAATCTTTGAAAAACATTAACAAAAAATGAAGCATATTTGAAGAGCCTGTTAAATTCGTGCGACTGAGTTCATTTTTTCATTTTAATTGTGTTTTTCTTCTTTTGTAATGGAATATTTTTCATAGTTTCTGAAAAAGTTACGTTCAGTTTTATAAAGTTACATTCATTATTATTGACACAATCGTAATTCCATAGTTTCATGGCGGGTAACGTACTGTGCTCCAAAACATTGGTGCTGATTGGCCCAAGAGGAGTCCTGTGCGCCAATGAACGCTATCTATCGATCTGCGCTCGATTGCTCTTCCTTCATCCTCCAACTACCCGGATGTCTGTCTCAGTAACTTGAAATTGAATTTGAGAACTGAATCTGAATTGTGAGAAGTGAATGTGAAGATATATAGAGAGTTTAATTTTCAGTGAGGATCAAATTTTATTGGACTTCAGTTCCAAACGAATAAATTCAATTTCAAATGATACAATTCAGATTCAGTTTTTGAATAAATTCAATTTTAATTAAACAATACAATTTCAAATGATGTGATTCAAATTCAGTTTTTTAATGCAATTATTCAAGTTTAGCCATTCAAATTCAAATATAAATGGTTCAAATTCAGTTTCTGGTGGCACATATTTCAGCCCATACGCTGCTTTCTGCAAAAAATCTGTAATTCTAAAGTGCATGTAAATGTGGTCACTGTGGAAGAAGTAGAGAACAAGTTTTGTTTTGGCAGTGAGAAAAAAAGTTTAGAGATCTGAAACTTACAGTATGTTTTTAAAGTACAATGACTTCTTATATGTCAAAAGAAAATTGAAAATTTTATTTCTCATGTTAAACCAGGAAATAATCGTGTTTGCATAATCAGTGATGAGCGTGATTCAGAGGTTGCATTTGCCCCACCACCCAAACATTAAATTTTGACTCCACTGATGATTAGGTTTCAGTTTGAGTTTTGGGTTGGGGGTTGCAGATTATAAAACATGCATTCCTCTTCATTGTATTACATCCTGTAAACCTGAAAACAGCTTGCCTCACTACTTGTTTTTTGTGCCCCTCTGTGGATGTTACACCCAGATTATTGAGATCATGCATGCCCATACACCCAACAACAATTACTGCTTTGGCCACTGGGGGCAGTGTTTCGGATTTCTGTTAGCACAGATCAATATAAAGTAGTTTAAGAAAAGTCAACCTACTACAAATGTAAACAAGTATCATAAAAAGTTTTTTTTTTTTACTTATTCATTGTAAAGGAGGATCCAAAGTAATTTAAACCAAAAATTAAGATTTAAAAACAGTGAAAAACCAAACAGGTAAAAATTACTCAAATATAATAGAGGATTAAATGTTTACGGCAGATGCTATTTGCATCCTGGTGTAAATAACAGTATATGCTATTTACTCCCCAGTGCAAATAGTGGCAGATATTATTTGCACCCATATTTAAAACTTACTTCAATACTACAGTAACCATAGTTTCACCATCGTAATTTGTCGTACAATAATACCACCATACTGTACTAACATATGATTACTACAAATTATAATAGTAAAACAAATATTGAATACAAATTTGAATATTCATTTTTTTCCCTATTATTTGAAGTAGTATTAAAGGAAACATTGAGAGTGGAAACAGGAAATCAGCTGGGAAAAAAAGTGACAAAAGTCTACGTGAATTGTTTACCCAGTTTCCACTTTCTCATTGATAGGGAAGGCAGGGATCTGCCACAATGACAAAAAGATTAAAATTTTAATTTTGTAAAATTTAATTTTAGGCTAAACTGAATTTTCTATGGTGCATTTTACAGTATGGAATTTGAATTTCTTACATTTGAATTCTAGATGTGGCATTTACATTTTTTTTTAAATGTTTTTGTATTAAAATGTTTTTGTCATTAATATAGCTCTATAAAATATCCACATTTTATAGTTTTATAATCTTATACTATGCCAATTGTCTCATTTGTTTCTCATTTTAGGAGAAATGTCTGAAGAAGTTGCTACTTAAATGAAGAAGAGTTGAGAATTCTATGAAAGAGCAACCTCTGGACCAGGTCAGCCATCCAAACCACCGAAAACGCCAGCTTGCACACCAAAATAAAACATTTTCCATGCATCTATTTAACTGGAAGATGCGGGTTGATTTCAAACAACAAGTAATGTGGTGAGTATCCAGTGGTTGCATATGGTGTTACATTATAAGCATAAACCAACTCAGGAAGGTGTTCTAGCCAACGCTTTTTCTTTTTTAGAAGGAAGTGTACATTATAGATCATGGTGTGTTTAAAGCGCATGCATTGAGCATTACCCTGAGGCTGATAGGATGTGGTGCGGGTTTTCTTCACACCATACATTCTACACAGCTCAGCAATTATCTTGCTTTCAAAATTTTGGCCTGGATCAGAATGCAATCGTTCAGGCACACCATGAAATCAAGAAATCACTTGCGGTGAAGGTGCATTGTGCAGACAAAGGCACCAGAGAGAGAGAGAGAGCTTTACTAAAGTGCTCAATCCTCAACATGCAAACCTCAAAATTGAGTTATGAAAATTTAACAGAACAGTAATGCAAAAATGGCCCAGCACCATCTACTAGCAGCAATGTGGATAATCAGACTGCCACTCTTCTACTTAATGGAAGCATGGCAGAAACTCATCTTGAATACAGATCTCCTCTCTTTTCTCCATTGCTCTCCCACAAACCCTCAAAGTACAAAGTTCAACCCCATTCTTTGTTTGAAATAACGTACAGTACTGCTCAGTTTTAACAAATAATAGTTCCGGCATGTTTGTGATTATGGTATCATTGATTGGTTTGTGCATGTGGGTGGCCATTATGCTTGAATATGTAGAGGATGATTATGGTTGGTGTCACTGGCTAACTTTGGCTCTCTGAATGAAGGTGGTGTATGGAATTTGTAGCCTGAACAATGGCTTTTCTCCAGTGGCAATCATTTGTATAATTACTGTGCAGTTTCTGAACAATGGCAAGATCTGAAAGGTAATTGCGCAGGTATAATCCCTGTCTCTAACCACTCAGAAAAGTTTTACATATTCAACGGCTGCACTTGGAGAATATTAAGTGTTTTGAAAAGCCCAAGTACTGTATGTACATTTACACAAAGGATTTTGGTTTGAGAGCTAGTTGTGAATTAGATTAAGGAGATGAAAATTAGACATTTTCTCATTTCATTTTCTCAGGTGTACAAATGCTTTTGTGCTGAATGCAGTTAAATCAGTTTATCTTTAAGGATGAATAAGGGATAATTTACAGTCAGCCAGTGATTATCTCAAAATAAACCCAGACAGGGTGATCTAGATCCTGACGTTAAGCAGGGTTTATTTTGTAAATGACCGGCTGACTTTGGCCCACTTATTACACAGCTAGTAAAAACAAACAAGCACACAAACAAATAAATAAAAACAAACAAAAAATGTCATGAAAAAGTTTAACACAGCTAGTTAAAAAAAAAAACCAAAAAACAAAACAATATGTATACAGCACACACGCACATTGGCCCAAAAACTTTTTTTATGTTTAAGCTGAAATGAAAAAAGCATGAATTGCGTTTGAGAACAAAACATAAAGCCAATTTTGCATTTATTGTAAATAAAGATAACAAGCACAATTGTCATGCAGAACATTTAACAAAAATAAAATTATGTTTTAAATTATAAAACAGATATATGATATAAAATGTATATAAAAAATTATTAGGAAACTTGATAAACTTGTTGTTTATTTATATATACATATATATATATATATATATATATATATATATATATATATATATATATATATATATGGGCTGTCGATTTAGCGCGTTAAAAATAGGTCACAGATCTAGGGAAGGCTACAAATTTATTTTGGCTGCATTGAAGATTCCCAGTAGCTCAGTGGCCACCATAATTCTTAAATGGAAGAATTTTGGAACAACCAGGACTCTTCCTAGAGCTGAATGAATGCCAAACTGAGCAATTGGGGGAGAAGGGCCTTGGTAAGAGAAGTGACCAAGAACCCGATGGTCACTTCGGTTGAGCTCCAGAGATCATGTGTGGAAATAGGAGAAACTTGCTGAAGGAGAAGCATCATTGCAACACTCCACCGATCAAGGCTTTATGGTAGAGTGGCCAGGCGGAAGCCTTTCCTCAGTGCAAAAAGCACCTAAAGACTTTCAGACTGTGAGAAACAAGATTCTGGTCTGTAACGAATGATTGAATATTTGGCCTTGATTCCAAGCATCATGTCTGGAGAAAAACAGGCACCACTCATCACCCAACGGTGAAGCATGGCGGTGGTAGCATCATGCTGTGGGGGGTTTTCAGTGGCTGGGACTGGGAGACTGGTCAGGGATGAAGGAATGCCGAACATCACAAAATATAGAGATATCCTTTATGAAAGCCTGATCAAGAGTGCTCAGAACCTCAGACTGGGCCGAAAGATCACCTTCCAACAGAACAATGATCCTAAGCACACAGCCAAGACAACGCAAGAGTGACTTAGAGACAACTCCAAGTGGCCCAGCCGGAGCCTGGACTTTACCCCAATCGATAATCACATGAAAATGGCTGTCAACTGACGGCCCCATCCAAACTGACAGAGATTTAGAGGATCTGCAGAGAAGAATGGCAGAAAATCCCCAAATCCAGGTGTGCAAAGCTTGTCACATCATACATAAACAGACTTGAGGCTGTAATCGCTGCCAAATGTGCTTCAACTAAGTACTGAGTTAAGGGTCTGAATACTTATGTCAATGTGATATATATATATATATATATATATATATATATATATATATATATATATATATATATATATATATTTATATAATATATATAATTTTTTCTTCTTTTTAATAAATTTGCAAAGTTATCAAAAATCTGGTTCTTGCTTTGTCATTATGGGGTTTGGAGTGTAGATTGATGTGAAAATAATAATAATTTAAAACATTTTAACAAGTCTGCAACATAACAAAATGTGAAAAAAAAATCACATCTGAATTTGGGGTCTGAAGATTTTATGAATGCACTGTATTTTTGCAGTTGTTCTAAACAATATTTTATTTGTCTATCTATCATCTGTCTGTCTGTTTTTGCATTTTATTAATTAGCACTTTTTTCAGTACTTGTGCACAGCAGCTCTTCATGTATGGCATGATCAACACACTACATTCTGTGCCACTGCTCTGACTCTAAAAGCTACCTTAAGCAAGTTTAGAAACAGCATTTATGATCTGATCCCATTTCTTGTTGCTGGATTTGTCACTGGCCTATAGGTGCCAGTATTGTTATAAGTATTATGTCCACCCAAAACCTGTGCTTGAGTGTACACAAGCTGTATTTGGCCTGGCTCCTACCTCTCTCCTTTTCTGTCTTGCTCTCTGAAAATGAGATACCTGTGATATCAGTGAGCCACACACCCCCTAAAGCAGACAGTTTCGTCTCTCATTTACCACACTGGTTCCCTCCCTCTCTTTTCAAGTGTCTTTCTCTCTCTCAGTCTGGCCCCAACCAAAGTGCTAACGGTTAGAAAATAGACTGTGTACCATACGACCAATATTAACAACTTCTGCCCCCCCCCAAAAACTGCTTTCTCCCTGCCAGCCATTGTTAAAACTGCTTAGCCTTCCTAATCAGATAGCAATGCTAATAACCTAGGTAAACAAGTCCCTGAATGGACTTAATAAACATGCTCCTCATTAAAGAAGAACTTGATTTAATTGCATGGGGTCCGAGCCTCCCTGTCTTAAGGCCGCAGAGGGAAAACTCTTTATCAGGGGTAAATCCATACTTATGGTTCCACCTCGCACACCTAAATCTGAATGTAATGGTAGAAAAAAAGATAAAGAAAACAAATGAATGCGAGTCCACATGAAGGACAATGAAGAGAAGATGTAAGAACAGGATATAGTCAGTCAGAGAGAGAGAAAGAGAGAGAGAGAGAGAGAGAGAGAGAGAGAGAGAGAGAGAGAGAGAGAGAGATCTAACTTATCCACAAAGTTCCCCATGAAAATATAGACAGCCTCGTGCACAAATGGAAATGGAAAATCAGGTAGAAATTATGGAAACATAGAGAGGTGGAATGTACATTTTCTGCTCAGAATACAATGTCATGGAGAGATGGCATCATTTTACAGTTTATAATTTGGATAATTTTGCAACTTATTGATGAATTTAATGCATCCTTGGTAAACAGAAGCATTCATTTTTTTGCTGTCGGATTACCCAAATATTTAACAATTACACTAGCACTTTGAGCACAATATTGAAGATGTACTAGCATGTTGTGGTGTTTCCTTGCATTCTTTGTGTTGCTTGGTTCTTGGCTCATGGTCAAAAGTTTGTTCTTTCGATGTTTTGGACCTCTGTAATATTTACATTTTACATTTACATTTATGCATTTGGCATACGCTTATATCCAAAGCGACTTACAGTGCACTTATTACAGGGACAATCCCCCAGAGGAACCTGGAGTTAAGTGCCTTGCTCAAGGACACAATGTTGGTGGCTGTGGGGATCGAACCAGAGGCCTTCTGTTTAACAGTTATGCACGTTAGCCCACTACACCACCACCACTCCTGGAGTTATTGTCTGCATAAATGAATGGCTTTGAAGCGAGGCCTTTTCATGGACCATAGAGAGTTAGAGGCTTTCTCAGGATTTTGAGTCCCGAGCTCCCTTGGAACTCACATGGCATGGACCTGGATCCAACGAGATCCTGAGAAGACCACAAGGGAAGAGTCAGAGCAAAATCTGAGCAGTCTGAAGAGCAGGAGAGACAAGCAGCGAGGGCGACAAGAAAAGAGACATTTTAACTGAAATTGGCCGCATACCCAAAGGTGTCCTGCGCCAATCAGAAGTGACTTTTCAGAGTCACATGGTCAACTGGGCTGTCTTTTCCGACAGTTGATTTATAGGTCCTTTGTTTCAGATTCGTACAAATCTCCCACATAGTGCATTTTTAATCATTAACTTTTATATCTTGAGAATGGTACAAGAGACATGATATTCATTGTCATCAGCTTCCTCCATGTAACTAAGCGAGCGTTTGGATACCAAATTTGATATTCTTTCACAAATATTGTACGTGTAGGTAACAAAACATGAAAATCCCTGGTTACAAATCATACTGGTTAATTCCTTGGTTATACATCATGTATAAAACATTACACACATTTTAAAGAGGTACATCAGCTATAATTATTAATTTGTCAGTTATACAAGTTATCACAGATCAAAGCAATTGTCAGAATTATATAGCAAACCAAGGTATTGTATACATCGTGGATTTAAATGCATTCTGTACATTTTAGAAGGTTAAATCAGTCAAGTACTGTGACTTTGTGTAGAATGTTCCTCGATTAAGATGAAATGTGTTCGAGTCATGCAAATCTGATGGTCTTTTGGAAACCTTTCAAAGTGAAGTCTGCTTTAACCCTGTGTAGAAGTTCAGAAGGTCGTACTGAGGGGGCCTTTCAGAGCAATGTTGATGCCTGGACCGCTTAATTTATGATGGGAAAATGCTCTCATAACATAAATTGCTATGCCTTGAAATTAAGATATCCTAAAAAAAGATGTTTAGATGCTAAAATTATGTCTTGAAATTGAACTTAACATTATCTTTCATCGATTCATGTCGAAGCAATATATTTTTTTTATTATATATAAATTTAATAACAAAATATATTAAAATGAAAAAAAAATTTTAATGTAAAAACTATTAGACTTAGCTGTTAAAAAATATATTTATTCTATATAGAAAATGTAGTCCCATTGTAAACCAGATCTGCATAAGCTTATTTCTAACTATGTGAACAGAATTGATCAAACAATTAATCTGAATTGCAAAATAGGCCACACATAAATGTGATCTCTTCTGCCCCAATGCTGCAGCACTCTGTCCAATCTCTCCACAGGGGTTTCAATCTTTTGAAGCATGGATGGAAGCTGACAGTGGATATTTCTCATCATGGTCTGACTGTTTTATGTGTCACAAGTGCTCAATATGGGCTTGATAGTAGTATGGAAGACTATTACGAGTCAAGTCATTTTGAATTGTATAGCGCTTTTCACAACACACATCGTTTCAATACACCTTTACAGAAAATTATGCATCAACAAAAAATTATACTGTTATATCTATAAAATTCTAGAGTGATCATTGTGTAGTTTGATTAGATATGATTGAAAACTGTGTATAAATATAAAATAATAATTGTATTTAGAACCCCTGTGAGAAAGCTGAAGGCGTCTGTGGCAAAGGAACACAAAACTCTAATGAATGATAGTGAGACAAATAGACACAAGAGCAGAGGAACAGTTCAAAGGATTTATTAACAATAATAATGAGCAGTCACTGGGTTGAGGAATGTAGAAGATTCCGACCCCAGGCTGCAGCAGCGGAAAGTGATATTCAATGGCATGGACATCAAAGTTGCGCAAGGGGCAATCCACAAAGAGTGTGTTCGTAGGATGAGAGTGTGCATTGTGGAAGTCAGGAACAGATTCGTAGAATCCTCAGTTGAAACTAGTGAGATGCAGAACAACGCCCAGCAGTGATGAGTGAACTTTACTCCCGACACACGGACAGAGAGGATCCTTCGTGGAAGACCAGCTCCGTGGACACTCAGCAGTAATGGAGGGCAACCACACACCTCACATGCGGGCAACCAACAGATACATGAGACAGGACCAACTAGGCAGAGTGTGAGGTTAGTACTCAACAACAAACAACAATCTAGCAAAGATACAGAGAACACGATGGGCTTAAGAAAGGAGTGAATTAGAGGTGAACAGGTGTTTTGCTCGGAAAGCTAATCAGTGGCATGATCAGTGTTCCCCCGGTATCAATCAATGTTCCCATGGAATCACTGATCATGCATGGCAGCCATTCTGCGAGACACGAGGGAGAGAAAATGACAAACTCACCGGAGCCATGACTAAAATATCTTGGTTACTTTCGTAGCCTCCATTCCCTAATGGAGGGAACAAGATGTTGTGTTGATGTAGTGACAATAGGGGTCTCCCTTGGGAGCCCCAAACACCTCTGGCCTTTGAGAAAATGCCAATGGTTATTGGCAAGTGGAATTTGAAAGCTACACCCCTGGGCATATGGATATAAAAGGAGCTGGCTCGCAACCACTCATTCAGGTTTTGTGATGAGGAGCCAAGACAGGGTCCTTGCTATTTCAGCAGGTAGTTCAGTGTTGTGGCAGGAGGGACACAATGTCTCATTCCCTCCATCTGGGAACAGAGGTTATGAAAGTAACCAGGACATTCTCTATCTGTCACTCACTCGAGGTTGTGTCAATGTAGTGACACTAGGAGTCCCTATACGAAATGCCACAACTAGCTGAACTGTTTTACTTGGACTAGCGGTGCGAGATGGGCAAACTATTGTGTGCCTCGTAGCTCGCAGCTCGCAGCCACCCAGGCAAGCATCTCAGCTTCGCATCGGCTTGTGATTGGGCGAGCGCACCCGAAGGTGGGAGCCCAGTTGAGTCCTCGGTGTAAGACTGACCTGCCCATTCTCCGATGCTCATCTGCTTCGCGGGTCCCGAATGAGACCGTGAACTCGACCTGAGATGAGGTGGCAGACTAATCCCAGAACTCGACCAGGGCGAACGAGTGTGCTGGGGAATAGGAGGTCTGTGGGGGCTCCTATTGGGGTCCCCAAATCGCCCCCAGGGCAAACCGATGGGGACTCATACCCATAGGTAGAAGGACCGAGGTGGGGAGCCGCTTAAGTGGCTTTCCCTCTGACTACGGAAAGCAGCGACTGCAATGTTGCAATGGTCATGCTCTCGTAGTGAGGACATGACCCGTTCACAAACGTTGTCTCCACATGGGCAGCGCCCAAGTACGTGAGACAGCGATCGTGGTCGGAAGCAGAGAGATAACGACTGCAACCAGGAATTAAACACAGATGGAAAGGCATCTTTAAATGATGCTCTCCATCAGTGCCATGCTTTTAGTAGGAAAATATACTCTTTTAATGGAAGAAAATATTCTTTCAGACTGCTGAAGCACCCAGGGGCATTTTCTGCACTCCACCGGTGCACAAGGTGTACAACCATGTAATGCTCCCTAAATCCAACAGCTGTCTTAAGAGGTGAATGGATCGGCAGAGGAATTTAGCTCACTGAACACAACCGCTCGGCTCCGAAGAAAAGATTTGAATGAGTGGTTGCGAGCCAGCTCCTTTTATACCCGTATGTATAAAACTATTATGTAAAAATTAGTAAACTAAGTAAACTAAGTAAGTCCAGTGTAAAAAAAATACTTTAATGAACTGTAAGTTTATTGACTAATGTATTTGAAGTCTGATGAAAGCTTTTGTTGGCAATTAAATTATAGTCTATGTATTCCAGTATGTCCGGGGGAGTGGCATACAAATTCCACTTGCCAATTCCCATTGGCCCGTTGGAGGTGTTTGGGATAGGGAACTCCATAACATGTTGGTTAATGGAGAAATATATCCTTGGGAGAAACCAGGCTCACTGTGGAGGCCAGTTCCTCTCTGGTTAACCAGCATGAATATATTGCCAATATTAGTTATTGTGGAGCGGAGGGGGGCGGGGCCCGGGTCGGAATATCGCACGGCCGGTCCCCAATCGGCCTGATGAGGCGCGCGAGGGATAAAGGCGGCCGGTGACGATGGTTCGAGAGAGAGAGAATTACGGGCATGTCCGTCGTGTGTTTGTGTTTATGTTTGTGCTTTTGGTTGGAGTTTAATTCAATTATCATTTATGTTGACAAGCCGGTTCTTGCCTCCTCCTTGCCCATCCTTAACTGTGTTACATTGATGCCGAAAGCCCGGGAAGGAGGAGGGATGCCCGTTGCAGAGTCCTTGACACTGCCGTCAACCCAGGGGAGTGCCGCTGCCATCTAGTAGCCCGACCGCCCGGATGCGGGGAACGGCCGCTGTTCGCGGGGCAAGTGGGGACTGGATACCCCGACTGCCTGGAGCGAGGAAGCCGCTGCCGGGGGCGGAGGAGTGCCCATGTCCCCAGAGACGCGGAGGGGTCGAGGAAGACCGCCGTCCGCGAGGAGAGGAGGGAAGAAACTCCCCGAATGCCCAGAGCGGTAGGGCCGCTGCCAGGGGCGGAGGAGTGTCCCCATTTGCTGCCAGAAAAGCTCACGGGTTCTCTGATGTACCATCGCGTGGTCCTCGAACACTCCTCCACACTCAGGCGGACGACAGCCACTCCAACCCTGGGCGAACCGGAGTCAAACCTTCGACCCCCAGCAGGCAAAACTCCCCCCCCTTTTCTGGCAGCAGAACTTCTCAGCATTTCTGAGAAGTACATAAGCTTCAGTTCCAGCTTTTGAACCCCCATGTCTAATTTCGTTCAGAGCTTTTTCATGACGTTCAGACATTTTTCAAAAAAGCTCTGTTAGCCTCGACTCGACAGTTTTTAATGATTTAAGAGTAGCTGGCCCCACAGAATACATTTTTTGCGACGTAAAGTTTTCAAACACTGCATGTCTGTTTGAGCTTACTTCAATGAGATTTTGTAGAGCCTGGAGAATTCCAATAGCATTTCGGACAACTGGAATGCAGGAAACCATGTCCGCTACGCACAGATTTAATATATGAGCATAACAGTGAACATAGTAAGCTAGAGGATTTTCACTAAGTAACCGTGTGGCCACACCTTTGTAGGGTCCTCTCATGTTGGTGACTCCATCATAACATTGACCTCTTAGAGCTAAAATATCAAGTCCCAAGGCTGGTAATGTACTCTTGATCAGTGTGGCAAGTGAAGCCCTGTCCGTCTACATATACCCTGGTGAGTGCAAAATAAAGTACTCTCTATTACAGCTTCTAAATATATATATACAGTTTCTCTGTTGTCCGCCACTGTTTTTTTTCTTTTGACTCTCAAGCTGGGACGCAACACTCCCTGTTATACAGGACTGCAGCCTACCCTTCCATTTAGTAACAGCCTCTAGATGAGCTTCACAGTTTGAAGAAGAGAAGTGACCACCATATTTAGCTACAACGTTAATGCGACTACTGCCTTAACTTGATTTCAATAATCATGATTTTATGAGAATTGCACCACTTAAAAAAAAGTAAAATGGTAATACCATGTTTTATTTATTTTTATGCACCATGGTAGTATAGTATTTTGTTGAAATACCTTGAAGTACATTAATTTCAATACAAACACTGTTCCATGATATTGAGTGAATTTTAAATGACATTACTTTTAAAGCAAAGCAAGCTTTCTAAAGACACATGGTTTGCATATCTATCTGTATCTTACTTGCCAGTGAACATAAACAGATAAGAAATATAAATGAAATGAGCTTGGCTGAAAGGCTCCAACAAACAAAGGGCATCTCAATGTTTGAAGGATGACTGTTGCTTCCTTTATTGGCTGCAGGTACTTTACACTACTTAAAATTCCTATTAGGAGCCTCTTTGTGTTTTCAGCAACAGTGCTTGATTAATGGACATACAGCACTAGTGGTGTGCTTTAAAAATCCAATAATTTAGCCCTGCTTATACGCTGGGCTGAACAGGCCCTGGTGAAATGCTCAGAGGCCACTGTTCATCTGTCTGTAGTTGAACACAGAGGCACAAAGTGAATTTCAAGCCACCTACTCCCAGTCCTTTACCAGATGCTCTTTTGCCTGCTGGCTTTCTCTTGAACCAGGTTCATACAACTTCCAAAGAAATCAAGTCCGCTTATTCCAAAAATCCAACGATACAAGAAAAACTAAATTTACATGATATTTATAAATCTTTAGGTTATTCTCTGGTTTTGACATCAAATAGTAAACAGACTTTTGCACAACATTTGCATACATTGGATAAGCAGCCAGATTGCGCTGGTAAAGATATTTATATGCAATGTGAAATCTGGATAATAGTCAAAAATCTGTTTAGTTTTTCAATCGCTTTTTGCTTAAACTGTTTACATTAAACGGTCAGAAATCTAGGGGTAACCATTGATGATGAGCTAAATTTCACAGACCACATTTCAAAAACTGCAAGATCTTGTAGATTTACACTCTACAATATCAGGAAGATTAGACCCTTCCTCTCTGTACATGCCACACAACTGCTCGTTCAGTCCCTTGTCATAACTAGACTGGACTACTGTAACGCTCTCATTGAAGGCCTTCCTGCATGTGCTATTAGACCTCTCCAAATGATCCAGAATGCAGCAGCACGTCTGGTCTTTAATGAACCTAAGAGAGCACATGTTACACCACTCTTTGTCTCTCTCCACTGGCTGCCGGTTCATGCCCGTTTTAAATTCAAGGCCCTGATGCTGGCATATAAAACAGTCACTGGGTCTGCTCCAGCATACCTTAAAACATTTATGCAGAGCTACGTTCCCACCAGAAGCCTGCGGTCGGCTAAGGAACGTCGCCTTGTCGTACCAAAACAAAGAGACACCAAAACACTTTCCCGGACTTTCAGTTTCATCATACCACGGTGGTTGAATGACCTTCCCAACTCAATCCGGGAAGCTAACTCACTCTCTATCTTCAAAAAAAACGGCTAAAAACACATCTTTTCCAAAAGCACTTAACCGGTCAATAAAAAAAAAAAATAAAAAAAAAATATATATATATATTTACATTTCTTGTTGCATTTAAATCTGTTTTGTATACTATTATGATGATAGTGAAACTTTGTAGTATGGCACTTTTTGTACCACTGTCTCCCTAAGATGATTCGCTGATGTTCTTCCTCTTTTGTAAGTTGCTTTGGATAAAAGCGTCTGCCAAATGAATAAATGTAAATGTAAATGTAAATGTACATTATAACCTTTCACTGATAAAATAATACTAAGGTGTTTACATGACCTTAAACACTGTCACCTTAAGCATAATTGGTGTATGATCGTGCATGTAAATGCACTCACTAAGGAACATTTTTGTGGAAGTGTGCGCATGTGGTTAGAACATCCATTCATTCAAAAGTAAAGAATTTTACCTAATAAATAAAACAGTTGATTTTTGAGTATAATATATATTTTTAAGCAATATCACATTTAAAGTACATTTTAAAAAATTAGGAAAAATTAAGTGCGGTTACAATAAATGCATTTGTGCATGGGACTACTTTCTTACACGACAAATCAGAATCTGCCGTTGCTTGTTCAAACAAAATTATGTGTACAAGCCTCTCAAAAACATCACTTTAGAACGACTAGGATCACAGCTTGGGCTGTTTCTAACATATTATTGGAGAAACAAGGATATGTGTGTGTGTGTGTGTGTGTGTGTGTGTGTGTGTGTGTGTGTAGAGAGAGAGAGAGAGAGAGAGATAGAGAGAGAGATGGAGCGTGTGCGATCACCTGTTGATGATACTGTAGTCTGTTCATCAGCTTTCTGAAGATAATGTAATTTTGGTGAAATGCATCCAATTTTCTCAGTGGAAAAATAGCCGTCCAAGCGGAGGTTTTGCTCCCTATTTTACAGTAGCCGGTGTGCAAGAGTCTTTCAATCTAGAAACCACAATGTCCGCCATTTTGTCCTCTCCAATGTGGAAAGTCTGGTGAGAGGTAAGCACCTTGAGTTTGTGTAATTAATCAGTCTGTTGTGTCTCGCTGTAATGCTGAAGTTGCTAGTTTAGAGCCGTTTAAAGCTATGCTCTAGTTTTAGTAGTGTAGTAGTAATACGAGTGATCATGAAGTGCTGTTGAATATAAACACTGAGTGACACTGACTCACTTCACGTCCCCAACTGGCCCATATTACACACACAAATTGTCTTTTGACTCCACCTGGAGGATAAAATATCCAATGTCACATAATTAAATGTAAAGAGACAGATGGCTCTTAACACATCTGCACTGCTCTTACACTTTAGTTTAGAATGGCATGAACAAAAGTGGACTGATATATACAATTAAGCATCTGAGTGCTTGTGGTGTGAGACCATCAGTACCCATGGAACATCTCGTCCAATCAGATTTGAGGACTGGAACTAACTGTTGTATATATACCCTGGCAGCCAACAGTTTGGAATAATGTACAGATTTTGATGCTTTGGAAGGAAATCGCAACCAAAGTGGCATTCAACTGATCACAAAGTATAGTCAGGACATTACGGATGTAAAAAAACAGCACCATCACTATTTGAAAAAATATATTTTTTATCAAATCTAGACACTCCAATGCCTTATCCTAGAGTAATCATGCTAAATTGCTAATTTGGTACTAGAAAATCACTTGCCATTAAATCAAACACTGCTGAAAGCTTTTTGATTTGTTAAATTAATCTTAACATTGTCTTTGTGTTTGTTTTTGAGTTGCCACAGTGTGCAATAGACTGGCATGTCTTAAGGTCAATATTAGGTCAAAAATGGCAAAAAAAAACAGCTTTCTCTAGAAACTCATTAGCCAATAATTGTTTTGAGGAATAAAGGCTTTCACACAAAGGTGTACACTACAGTCTTCAAAGACAAAGGACAACTGGCTCTAACAAGGCAGAAATAGATGAGGAAGGTCCAGGTGTACAACTAAACAAGAGGATATGTACATCAGAGTCTGTAATTTCAGAAATAGACGCCTCATGTCCTCAGCTGACAGCATCATTGAATTCTACCTTCTAAACACCAGTTTCATGTACAACAGTAAAGAGAAGACTCAGGGGTGCAGACCTTATGGGAAGAATTGCAAAGAAAAAGCCACTTTTGAAACAGAAAAACAAAAAGTAAAGGTTAGAGTGGACAAAGAAACACAGACATTGGACAACAGATAATTGGAAAAGAGTGTTATGGATCTTAACCCCATTGAGTTCTGTGGGATCAGCTAGACTGTAAGGAGCATGAAAAGTGCCCGACAAGACAGCCACATCTATGGTAAATGCTACAGGAGTATCTGGACAAACTGAGAGCTAGACTGCCAAGGATCTTTTTTCAAATTGTAATAGTACTTTTTCATGTTATAAATGTCCTGCCTATACATTGTGATCAGTTGAATGCCACTTTAGTGAATAAAATCCCTGTAATGGACATCGTTGAGAGTGCCTGCAATGACAACAAGCTCAGTCCAATGATGCTGTGACACACCGCTCCTGACCATGACGTACCCTCCACCTCCAAATCGATCCCGCTCCAAAGTACAGGCCTCGGTGTGACGCTGATTCCTTCGAAGATAAACGCGAGTCCGACCATCACCCCAGCGAGGTTTTGTGAGACAAAACCACAACTCATCAGTGAAGAGCAATTTTTGCCAGTCCTTTCTGGTCCAGCAAAGGTGGGTTTGTTGCTGGTGATGTCTGGTGAGGACCTGCCTTACAACAGGCCTACAAGTCCTCAGTCCAGTTTTTCTCAGCCTTTTGCGGAGACTCTAAGCACTGATGGAGGGATTGTGCGATCCTGGTGTAACTTGGGCAGTTGTTGTTACCATATTGTACCTGTCCAGCAGGTGTGATATTCGGATGTACTGATCCTGTGCAGGTGTTGTTACATGTGGTCTGCCACTGCAAGGATGATCAGCTGTCCTTCCTGTCTCCCTGTAGCGCTGTATCACAGTACAGACATTGCAATTTATTTCCCTGGCCACATCTGCAGTCCTCATTCCTCCATGCAGCATTCCTAAGGCACGTTCATGCAGATGAGCAGGGACAATGGGTATCTTTCTTTACGTGTTTTTCAGAGTCAGTTGAAAGGTCTCTTTAGTGTTCTAAGTTTTTATAACTGTGACCTTAATTGCCAACCATCTGTAAGCTGTTAGTGTCTTAACAACTGTTCCACAGGTGCATGTTCATTAATTGTATATGGTTCATTGAATAAGCATGGAAAACATTGTTTAAACCCTATACAATAAAGATCTGTAAAGTTATATGTATTTTTACTAAATTATCTTTAAAATATAGTGTCCTGAAAAGGCACGTTTATATATATATATATATATATATATATATATATATATATATATATATATATATATATATTGAAGGATATTTGGTATGCTAAATTTTGAAGGGAATTTAGGGTCTTGAAATATGTGAGCTATGGACTAAATTAAACTGTCCTTATTATACCTTATTAGGTAATGAAATGTAGAATGGAATTAGTCACGTTCGACAACCTAATAAATTAGATAAATTAAAAATAACTAGATTATTTGTCTTAATAGATTCTCCACCATTTAAATCGTAATACAATGTCTAGTTGTATCAGCTCACAATTTCTACTGTAATTGTAGTGTTGAGGCAGAGGCGTTTGGATCCATTTGCAGTAGTTTATTCACACATGCAATCAAACAGAGAGAACCTCGCTATGGTAAAATTCATCTTTCCTTTTGTCGTCCACCTGATTTTTATTGACCGGATCTATATTGATGTGTCTCCTGATAATCAATAAAACAGCAGGTGGAGGGCTAATGATGGCTGAAACCCTTACACTCTTGATTATGGACCTCAGCTCACAGCGTGGGTCGAATGCCCTACTACCAAAACCCATCCACAATAACTCAGTGACATGAAGGGAACTCTGTTGATTGGTTGGATGATGACAAACAGGCAACGACTCTCAGTTGTTATGTTTAGTTTATTTAATCTATGTCCCTCTCTTTTTAAAATTTCTATTTATTCGCAGCTTTGTAGTAGAAGTTGCCCCGGTGGATGATGTTATTGTGGACTGAAGCAGCGGTGACTCAGAGTCAAGTTCTCAGCAGTGTTCCTCACTCTCCTGCTGGTCTTTCGTGCCCAGTCAATTGGTCCAGTGATGATGAGCATTATGGTGGCAGAATACAGCGGGAGGTAAGATGAAGTGAATCAAGGCGCAAACCAGCATGGCTGCTGTCTAGCTCCAAAGTGTTCCAGCCACTGCTCACAATCAACTTCAGACCCCCCTTTTGTTTGCTTATGTTTTTCTTTTCTTTGATATTAGCTCAGGGTTCAGGAAGTTATATAAAGGTGCACTAAGACATATTTAAAAGGTGCACTAAGTAATATTTTTCCACTTAAAAAAATGAAAGGACCTTATTTCACACTGTTAAAAGCCCTCCATGGAAAATCAAGCACTCATAAAAAATATACAACTACTATAATATAATTAAATTTAATTGTAACGGTGGTCTAAACAATTTCCCATAACTAAGCCATTCCCATAGGGGATGTCATGGATCTGAATGCATGAAGCCATAAACTTGCAGTGTAAGAGCTTTTCAATGCATTTGTCCAAATACAAAGTCAATGCCATTAAGTCAATGTTACTTGGTAACATAATTTGTATTATTTGACTATGTTACTGTATTAAATGCATATGTTATATGATTAGTCTGTTTTAACTGTATTTCTGTGAATGGGGGGAGGGGGGGTCTTCAATAATAGACAGTCTTTTGGCCATTTAGTATTCTAAATGGCCAAAAGATGACGGCGCGGTAGCACGCAGCGGCCACTCCGGATCCACAACGGTGCTATTTTTGTTAAAAAAGCCCGACTTTTGCAGCACATGGACATCGGAGCAACCGGTGTTCGTGTCTATCATCGCCAGACACTACTAAAATATAAGACTCATGCAAAAACCAAGCTGCATGATGACCTGCAGGAGGCGCTACGCATACTCGCCTTGCTGCGGAGACCAGGCCTCCAGTCTTCGGCGTCGCCTGATGCCGGTGGCCGGGGGAGAGGACGTCGTAAGCGGTGTGCGAGAAAGCGGAAGCACGGCAAGAGGGCGGGGGTTCATGCTAGGCTAAAAACAAACCCTAGCCGGCCAGATCTCCCGTCTATCCTGCTCTCAAATGTTTGCTCCCTGGACAATAAACTGGACTATATCCGACTCCAGCAGGCTACGCAGCGTGAGTTTACAGATAGCTGCGTCTTTGTTTTCACGGAGACGTGGCTCAGCGACAGAGTTCCGGATGCCGCCATTCAGCTAGACGGGCTCACTTCGTTTCGTGCCGACAGAAATACAGCTCTCTGCGGTAAGACTCGCGGTGGTGGCTTGTGTGTTTACATCAACACGGAATGGTGCAAGAACTCTATGCTAGTCTCTAGTTACTGTTCATCGCTGTTGGAGCTTGTGACTGTTAGATGCAGACCTTTTTATCTACCACGGGAATTCACCACTGTTTACATTCCCCCCAGCGCTAATGCTAAGGAAGCGCTCGGTGAACTGTATGGGGCTATGAGCGAACTGCAGAACGCTCACCCCGACGGACTGTTTATTGTCGCCGGAGATTTCAACCATGCGAATCTCAAGACAGTGCTCCCTAAATTCCATCAGTATGTGGACTTTGCAGCGAGAGGCTGAGCAGCTTGATCTTGTTTACACAAACATCCCAGGCGTGTACTGGGCGGAGCCCCGCCCCCACCTCGTCTACTCAGACCACATCTCTGTTATGTTAATTCCAGCATACAGACCGCTCGTCAGATGCACAAAACCGCTTCAGAAGCAGGTGAAAACCTGGCCAGCAGGAGCCATCTCTGCTCTTCAGGACTGTTTTGAGTGTACTGACTGGCACATGTTCAGGGATGCTGCAACATATGGCGATTCTACCAACTTGGAGGAATACACAGCATCAGTGACCAGCTACATCAGCAAGTGCATTGATGATGTCACTTTCTCAAGACCATCACCACACGCTCCAACCAGAAGCCGTGGATGACTGCTGGAGGTGCGTGCGCTGCTGAGGTCCGAGACTCCGCCTTCAGAGCAGGCGATAAGGCAGCCCTAAGAACAGCTAGGGCCAAACTGTCACGGGCAATCAGAGATGCAAAGCGCGCTACGCCCAGAGAATCCACAGTCACTTCCAGGACAGCGGTGACACGCGGCGCATGTGGCAGGGCATCCAGGCCATCACCAACTACAGGACAACATCAGTTGCCTGTGACAAAGATGCCTCCCTTCCAGATGCGCTGAACGAATTCTACACTCGGTTTGAAGTGCAGAATGACGTGGTGGCGAGGAAGACCACCCCTCCTCCCAACGACCAGGTGCTCTGTCTTACCACGGCAGATGTGAGGAAAACTCTACGTAGAGTCAACCCACGGAAGGCTGCTGGACCAGACAACATTCCTGGCAGAGTGCTCAGAGGATGTGCAGACCAGCTAGCAGATGTTCTTACCGACATCTTCAACATCTCTCTGAGCAGCACCGTCGTTCCAACGTGCTTCAAGGCCACCACCATCATCCCCATGCCAAAGAAGTCTTCAGTGTCCTGCCTCAACGACTACCGTCCCGTCGCACTTACACCCATCATCATGAAGTGCTTCGAGAGGCTCGTCATGAGGCACATTAAGACCCAGCTGCCCCCCTCACTAGACCACTACAGTTTGCGTATCGTCCAAACCGTTCAACGGACGATGCCATCACCACAACCCTCCATCTGGCCCTCACCCACCTAGACAATAAGGACTCATACGTTCGAATGCTGTTCATAGATTTCAGCTCAGCATTCAACACAATCATTCCTCAGCACCTGATTGGAAAGCTGAACCTGCTGGGCCTGGACACCTCCCTCTGCAACTGGATCCTGGACTTCCTGACTGGGAGACCTCAGTCAGTCCGGATCGGGAACAGCATCTCCACCACCACCACACTGAGCACTGGGGCCCCCAGGCTGTGTGCTCAGTCCACTGCTGTTCACTCTGCTGACTCACGACTGTGCAGCAATGCACAGCTCGAACCACATCGTCAAGTTCGCCGATGACACGACCGTGGTGGGTCTCATCAGCAAGAACGACGAGTCAGCATACAGAGAGGAGGTGCAGCGGCTGACGAACTGGTGTAGAGCCAACAACCTGTCCCTGAATGTTGACAAAACAAAAGAGATGGTTGTTGACTTTAGGAGAGCACAAGGTGAACACACTCCGCTGAACATCGACGGCTCCTTTGTGGAGATCGTCAAGAGCACCAAATTCCTTGGTGTTCACCTGGCGGAGAACCTCACCTGGTCCCTCAACACCAGCTCTATCACCAAGAAAGCCCAGCAGCGTCTCTACTTTCTTCGAAGGCTGAGGAAACACATCTCCCACCCCCCATCCTCACTACATACTATAGAGGGACTATTGAGAGCATCCTGAGCAGCTGCATCACTGCCTGGTTTGGGACTTGCACCGTTTCGGACCGCAAAGCCCTGCAGAGGATAGTGAGGACAGCTGAGAAGATCATTGGGGTCTCTCTTCCCTCCATCAAAGACATTTACAAAAAACACTGTATCCGCAAAGCAACCAGCATTGTGGACGACTCCACACACCCCTCACACAAACTCTTTACCCTCCTGCCGTCTGGCAAGAGGTACCGAAGCATTCGGGCCCTCACGGCCAGACTGTGTAACAGCTTCTTCCCCCAAGCCATCAGACTCCTCAATACTCAGAGACTGGTTTGACACACACACACACACACACACACACGTGTCCTGAGTTGCACTTTAATTACTGTCACTTTATAACTGTCTGCTACCTCAATAACTGCTATGTGCATAGAACACTATCTCATAGTATGTTATGTCTACGTTTTTAGAAACTGTCATCTTTGCACTACTGAGTACTGGTTGGCGCTGCACTGTGTCTATTGTCCTGGTCATTGTCAGTAATTTGTTGTACTGTCCCGTACTTTGCACATGTTTGCACGTGCACTTTATATAGGTATATATATGTATTTTAAATTGCCGTGAACTGTACTAACTGTATATGGTTGAAACGACAATAAAAACCACTTGACTTGACTTTTATTTGAAGCTTGAAATATGTAAATATTTATGTTTTAAGATTGTTTCAAACAGAATTTCCAGTTAAAATAGCTTTAAAATAATGACCATTCAGAACTTACTTTTGGAGCTTTTGCAGCTCTCACAGTAGACGGTAAAGTCTTTGTAGGGAACAGAGAGCACTTCTTCATAACGCCCCTATTATTGAATACATTTGGTTTCAGAACAAATTGATCAGGATGTCAAAATATGCTAGCAAATAGGTTATCTCTACAATGGCATTGGCAAATGAAAAATTCTGCACGATGCATTATCTACTAAGTCAAAAGGTGTTAGTAAAATGTCAAAGGTCATTGTCATATTGGTTGTATAGGAAGACAAGCCTGCAAAACATAAAAATGACTAAAAAGTGATTTAGCGAAAAGTGCAAATCTTAAGGTGAAGTGTGTAATAACAATTCAATATTTGTTTTAAAAAGTAGCCTACATTCTCATTTCATAGCATGAAATGCAAAGACAACTATAAGTAAGACAAGGTTTATTTCCCTGAAATGTGTAAACACTGGCTACCAAAACATTGCTCTGGTTACTTGAGCATCTCAACTGGCCTATAGCAATATTGGCTCAACCCAAAGAGCTCTAAAAACATTTAGAGAGAGCTATCTATTAGCATCCCCATTTATCTCTGTGACAGTGTTGAGCTAGATCCTTTGAAGTACATGCAATAGAAGCTGCCATCTTTGCCCATGGGCATTCAATTCTGGGATAGAGGGTTACAAAGGGAACAGATAGGGAAAAGTCAATTTCAGGCTTTTAAGAGCACTTCAAAACTGTTTTTCACCACATAAAGATGGATTTATTTTGGCTGCTTTTAAATGGATGTCAATGGAAAAAACATCATAGGGTGTAGTTTCAGCATCTACCAGCAGGGGTTTACAAGGACCTGCTAACCAGCCAATTCCTGACCGCCTAGCTCAACCAATGGCATATGTTTGGGGCAGGACTAACTTGTTCCAACCAGTGGCATGAAGGGGATATTTCAGGAAACCAGACTGTAAACAGTTATTTATGCAATTATGTTTGGTGATGCTAGAGGGCGTGAAAATTACACACTTCACCTCAAAGTTTAAACTGGTTCATTCTAAGTAAATGAGGAAATATGTGTTTTTTTCACTTCTAAACCTAAAGTGGATCGTAACGTTATTTAATATAAAAAAATAAAACAAACAATGGACAATCATAATGCATTATCACATCATGACTCTTGTCCACACTAGTGAAGAAAGGTATAATTGTACTCTCAGACTTTTGGGTTTATCTGTGTAGGCGACTAATGAACAATTCTAATGCAGACCCCTCATGAACTACATCTCAGAGCAATCTGCATAAGTGTTGCAGAATGTGTTATACAGCCAAGGGGGCTTTGGCCCACTATGACGTGAGTGTCAGATTTCTCTCCACCTGTAAAGGGATGCTGACCATGAGCATGCTCCAGGGACACCTCTGAGGGCCTGGCAGATGAGGACACCATCCACTGCTCGCATACTAATAGGGGTCGATTCTTCCAAATAGATGTTTTCCATTATCAACAAATATAGCCTGAATACCAAAACACAGACTGGTCTACCCTCTATTATACAAAAGCATTGAGCTGCAACAGTAATCATATGCAAGTGTAGCGGAGCACTGGACGCACCACAGGATCAGCCCCAAATAAAGAGAAACACCAGCAATGCCTTTTTACTTTTGTGTGTTTACTGCAAGCATAAAATGGGACAGTGTTACAAACATCTGTTCTGGATTGACAATCTCTCTTCAGAGTGCTTCCCGCAAACTCCATATTACAAGATGTATTTCCTTTACAGTATCTTAAATTGTTCCATTTAATAAAATGCATAACACCAAAGGCATATTTTTTATGTAGAACTAATAAGATTTATGAATTCTGAAAGTTAATAAAACAATAATGACAAAATGAATGCAACAACTCATACCTGCAAGCATAAAATGGGACAGTGTTACAAACATCTGTTCAGGATTGACAATCTGCAAATACATCATTCAGTTAGTACATTGTCCCATATTTCTAATACGCAGGCAACTTACAATATCAAAGAAACAATTCACAGTTTCAGCTTCTTCTTAACACACATAACATGCTTTAAGTCATGAACTACATTACCCAAAATGCACCGCTGATTACTGGCGCGCATTTCACTCGGTGCAGACAGATTAACCACTCTTCTCATCAAAATGAAATTAAGTGAAACCCAAATCAATATTAAAGGGTAACTAAACCCCTGCTCAGAGTCTGACTCCACCCACTAGCAATATTTGAAAAATGCTCGAAAAGTGGGCAGACCCCAGCGGGGATAGAGGGGACGAACCGAGGGCGGGGATGAGCGGGGGACGTGAACCTGAGACCCGTAGTGACAGATTAATTGACAGCTGCTGTCAGACTCTAAAATGGAGAGTGACTGGAGTGATGCAAGTAGCTTTGCCATGGAGCGGTCTTTTGAAGTCGAGGACATTTCTCCCCCACCTTCACCTGAAGTGGAGGAGGGTGAATTGTCTGTGGACACAGGGCCGGAGCCATATCAATTCGAGCCGCTGGCTCAAACTGCGGTTTTAACTCCCTGTTGAGCATCCGAGTGCGCATTCACCTTCACTTGCGTGCAGGAAAAACAAACGAAACGCTGTTCAGTGATGTTTATCCTTTTAGCAGGATTTTTATTTAGCAAGCTTCACTTGAACATAACATCAGTTAGCTGTTCTCTCAACTTAGAAGAATGTGACGTAAAGCGTAACGTCATCATGTACAAAACCGTATACCTCCAAATAAAACTATACAGGTAGTCAATACCGTAATACAATGTATAAGGGTGCAATACGTTTAACACTCCCGCATCGCGAACGCGCGTTTGTCTACCCCAGAGGATTAACTTTAGCCTAACCATAAATTGTGATTCAAATATATCACATAAATTGAATCACATAAATTGTGATTCAAGACGCCACTGAGGTGGTGGAGTCCATGCAGGAGGAGCAGCGTTTGGCACTGCGTCGCTTTTCAGCGCGAGCTGTTTGGAGAAGCCCATTTCCACCTCCATTGCGTTGGAGAAGCAATCCCGCGTAAAATGCAGTTTGCACACTCCTACAGCTCTAGGCGGGAACTCGCGGTCTTCCAGAACAAGGACGTGCAACCCCTGGCGCCTAATTTCCAAGTCTATATGGAAACCAATACAGTGCTGATTCAACCAGCAACATTACACCTACGTACCATCCTGACCACTGTACTAAATACAGATAATCTACACTAACTTGAAGCTATCCTAACTGACGCAATACTATGCTACTAACTAACTATGCTTCTAACAATACTACACTAACAAATATGCTAATTAACTACCTAGGCTACACGAAATAATCTAAATAACTATATAAATGCTATGCTAAATAGATGCTAAAATACTCCTGATCGTTTTCAATACTCGCAATTCCAACTCCTGACTCGCTACAGTGGTTTTGACGAAACAAGATGGTTTTTATACTGCCATGGGCATGGTAGCTCGTACCAAGGGCGTGGTGAGCTGGAACCTGCTTACGTCAGCTGTCACCGCTTACGTCAGGAAGTACCGCAAACAGCCATTAGGAAAATTCAACTGCAGTAGCCACTGTTCAACCTGAAGAGGGCAGCACTCAGACGTTTTTACACCATATATTGTAGAATTAAAACACTTTATACACAAATGTCAAAACAATTACTTGAATCAATGACCAGTACTAATAAAGCCCCATTCTTACAGATCATTAACTAAAAAAAGTTGGTTTAGGGTTTAGTTACCCTTTAACAGGCATCCTCATACCCATGAAAACCAACACAGGGCATTAACTGATACTTAAAATGTAAACAGTTCATAGAAATATGACACAATTGCAAGCAATACAGTTTATGTACTATATTAAACATGAAGAACCATCTATTTAACACACAACAGGGTCACCAACAGTATTACCACCATATTTTGTTCTGATTTCATAATAACTTCTATTTAATATGCTCTAAAACCTTGTTTGAATTGTCCATTAACGGAGAAACATATCTCTCTTCAGAGTGCTTCCCGCAAACTGAAGATTGCAACACGTGAGGAATATACCATTGATTGAAGAAAGAGGGTTCATACCAAATCAGTAACACAAAAGAACACAACACATCTTTCTTAATCAAACTCATGCAGTACAGGGAAGTAGTGCTATTATAATGTTCGATAAGCACAAAGACTAATTGCTGGGTGCTGATGTTAAATTAAATACTGGTGTTGATTTAATATTCCAACCTCCCCCACCTTAATGAAATGTGGATCATCCCTTGCTCAATCTCTCTCTGCATCTGATTGAGAAGCAACCCATCTATTTAACAAAGTTTGATGAATTATAAATTTTTCACACCATTACACAAGCCTTTGTAATGATACGCTACAGCACTTGAATGAATTATACGATTAATTAACTGAATATTACAGGATGAATTAAATGAGTAGTTGGTTGGTGATCAAGTTTAAATTGATCAATGGCAGATGGGACGAGTATTCGGGAAAGCTGTTTGAAAACAATGTTTATGTTTTAGCCACTCCGTTTAGTGGCACAAGTGGAAGTTACAGCATTATCACTTGAGAAATTGACAAGTTGCTTCTGAAAGTTAATCTACCCTGAAATCAACCCCATTTGCCTGAAATTGCAGATGAGTGTCATCACACTGCCCTGAAGCATGATATGGTTCTGATCCCATGGGAACAACGATGTGAATCACGTTCACATAATAAATGGTAAGCGCAATTCAGAGGTTGCATGTTCACTCTAAAATAAAAATTTTACTCCATTGACGGTTAGGTTTAGTGTTGGAGTTTGGGTTAGGGTGTTTAGCTAAAAATACAACTTGCTTTTGGTGCCTCACAATTGCCAATATGTTCAACAACACTTCCAGCTTCAGCCACTGGGAGGCAGTGGTTCGAATTCCATTAAGCATCAAAACGTTCGACCTACTGTTACCGAATTTACGATCAGTATGGAAATGACACACTTCAGCTTTATAAATGCATGAATGTCATTAAATTACATAACAAAACAAGAGGCCTTTGTTTTTAGCACACTTGGTTTGGTTTTACAAAAAGTATAACACTTTATGGGCAATAAACAAGGAGGAAATATAGACATTATTTTGAATTCATTGAGCAAAAAAACATTTTTATGTGAAAAGTATTTTAGAAAATAACTTAATCACATTACTAATTTTATTATTATAAAGTAATCAGTGAATCAGTAATCAATTTTATAAAAGTAATAAGTAATTTGTAATGGATTACTTTTTTGTGTTACTTACCCAACACTGGTCAAAAACAAGTAGAACAATTCCATTGTTAATGTGATGAACCATACATGTGTTTACTCTGCTAGGACATCTGTGTGAATTTAAGGGAAACTGACCTCATACATTCTCTGAAAATTAACATTTATGCATTTGGCAGATGCTTTTATCCAAAGCAACTTACAGTGCACTTATTACAGGGACAACTCCCCCAGAGCAACCTGGAGTTAAGTGTCTTGCTCAAGGACACAATGGTGCTGGCTTTGGGGATTGAACCAGCAACCTTCTGATTACCAGTTTTGTGCTTTAGCCTTAGCCCACTACGCCACAACCACTCACCAATTAACATTGAGGTCAGTTGGTAAAATCATTAATTTGCCAATT
The DNA here is from genome assembly GCF_025860055.1 of Xyrauchen texanus. Classification (NCBI taxonomy): domain Eukaryota; kingdom Metazoa; phylum Chordata; class Actinopteri; order Cypriniformes; family Catostomidae; genus Xyrauchen; species Xyrauchen texanus. Next base: position 33,762,128 of record NC_068286.1, on the reverse strand, counting down.
AATTGTCCAAATAAGTTTTGGGGACACTGTAAATGTGTATTTCTTACTTTTCAATAATTCTTGAACCTTTCTGGAGTGAGGGCATGCTGTTACCATTTTGCAAGAGTATGCTGTCAAAAGCATGTTGTCATGCGCCCGTGTATGTCAAATTAATTTCATTTCACACTCAGAGTACCACATAAACCCACATATATCCACAACTGCAGATGGTTCACCAATAGTCTTACAGTGCGGACATGTTATGATGCCACCACTGTATGCCAGTTCATTTTCACACAAATTGCAAGTGAAAGGGTAGATTATCAGTTCATAAACACATTTTTCTCTGTTCCTCACACAATGCCGTCTTATAACAATACACGTTTTATGTAGTGCCTGACCTGTAAGGTGAAACATTTTAACACATTACATAACCAACTACATTTAAAAGTTTGTTTTCTAGCACAATCAAATTGCGCAGTAGCTCAACCGAAAGTGGCAACCTGGTCTCATAGAATGAAAGTTACTCTACAATATATACATATATATTTCTGCAAACTGACTTGTACATGCTGCTTTCTATTTTTTTGCTGCAGTTTCCTGGTGAAATGAACACTAGGTGCTACAACAGCTGTGTGTTTTAATCATTCTCACACAAATCAAGAGTACAATTGCTTATTTTGATTTTATAAAAACATAGTTTTTGCTTTATTACTCACCCCCGTTCTATGTTATGATGTCAAAATCTTTTTACTTTAACGCATGATTTGAAAAACAAAAAATGTTAACACTTGTACTACAGACCCATCTACATATACACACTTGTTCCAGTATCTTTAGCTTGCTTGGTAGCTCACCTGATAGAATGTTGGACTCTGGGTTCAACGGCTGTGGTCTGAATCCAGCCAAAGTTGCACAAAATTGAAAGTTGCATAGAAACGACACAAATTGACATTGCTGCTTTAGTTCATGAGTGTTTTCTTTTTTTTATTTGGAATTTGCATTTTAAAACACTATTGGTTAGGGTTAGGTGTTGGTTAAAGGTAAGGATGTCTGTTTTGTTAAACTCTCATTTATCTTTTTGGACACTATTGGTTAGGTTTAGGGCAAAGTTTTAGGTTAGGGAAGTACGTTTTACTTATTAAAACCGCCATCTTAAATTCATCTTAAAAACCTTGATCTACAACCTCAATCTGCTCTGTTTTGGTCAGCTCCTCGCTGAACAATTCACTTGAAAACTGCAGCCAAACATATAATGAAGCACATCATTTCAGTTTGGCAAAAACATTGCAATGCTCATACAAATTTCATGAGACCACACTGAAGAGTGCTGCACTTGCGATTCAAAGGACCATGGTACGATTCCTGAAGAGCATGTGAGTTGACAGTCTCATAGAAATACAACAAAATTATATGGTTGCTTCAACAATTATGCCTTTCAATATTATTATTGCCTTTTATGACACTATCAACCGAAGGTTTAGTTTTAAGGTTTAGGGTAGTGAGGTAGGTTTTGTTTATTTAAAACTCGTTAGAGCATTTCACTTCAAAACCTCATCTGTTTGGGTGAAAATGTGGTTGCACTCTATAAAAAGCTCAATTTGCTTGAAAAGACAGGAGGCATTTTTGCACAGAAAAGAATGATAAATGATTAATTTATATATACATGGTGCAACGGTACCAGTGGCTATTTAAACAGTATTAGTAGTTCAGTAAACAAGTAAGTTGTATTAAGAAGTGAATGAGATGTTTTTTTTTTTACTGAAATACAGTGCACAAAACTGGTGCACCTATTCAGTGAATTTTTCTCAAAGTTTGTTCTTTATTATTCAGAAAACATCCACAGTGTAAAGAATTAGCACACATTTTTTAAGCTTTTTCTCAACTTGTATTCAACAAGTAAATGCATGCACCAACTCACTCCAGAGACATAACCACTTACAATTTCACAGAGGTCTGCACCATTTTAATCATCTCTGAAATACTCGCACTAAAGTAATACCATTGCGAAATGATGCATGGGGGCTTGTGCCTTAAAATCCATTGAAGCAGCATTTTTCAAGTTTGGAATTTCATCTATAATTTGTGCAACCAATGCTGGTGTTGAAGAAACTATTTTTATTATTTCATTGCAGTGTTATTTCCTTGCTGGGGGCTGTGAGCCACTCACTGAGACTGCATTACCATAATCATCGTCTAGTACCAACAGACCTCGGAGTCAAAGCTCTCTGATACTTCTCCAAAAACAGCACATCAACTGAAATTGATGGCTTTGTTTATACTTTTTGCCTTTTTTTACTGAACATATTTCAGCATTAAATTTCTTGGAAGTAATCACTTTTTAATTACAGAAATTATTTGAAGCCTAGATAGAGGATTTAATTTGATAGCCTAGGAGAAGTTGTTTAGAAGTTGTACCTCACCACTCCTCTTGCCTGCTTTTCACACTTTCTGGCCTCTGGCACATTCTGTGTATTCAATACTTTAAACAGATCCAGGGTTGTCTCACTATTAAAGCAAATTACACGGACAGTGGCCATGCTTCTCTGTGGTTGATGACTAATCGGAGTGGAACTGATGCAGGATTTCCTTCCAGGGCTTCCCAACAATTACCAAGAATTTAAGAAAGAGCTAAAAAAGGCTGGACATGAAGGATTAATATGATGATGTGTACAATATAGGACTTTCGTACTGAAATGGTTAAACAAACAATGCCATTTTAATGTGAATAATTAGAAATACTTAATACGTGTTAGGGATTTTAACAAACCCTATACCAAAAAAATTTTGCTATGTCTCCCACCACTTGTACTATGGACATGATATTTCATGAAAACATTTTAATATTTGCCTATATTTAATATATTAGCATTTTAATTTCATTAAAACTTTCCATCAAATTGAGTAATCTTTAATAATAATAATAATAATAATAATAATAATAATATATATATATATATATATATATATATATATATATATATATATATATATATATATATATATATATATATATATATATATATATATTCATAATATTTACATTTTAAAGTTAAAATTCAAATTTATGCAATTTATTTTGATGGAAATTTGTTATGTAATAACAATGCTAAAATCTTACAAAATAGCCTAAAATATATATAAAAAAATGGCAATATCTTCATTGCCTATTGATTGTTATATATATCATACAATTCACAAATTATGAATTACAAAACTAGTGATTTTAGATTACAATTTTGAGGTAATCTAATATGATTATTTCTGGATTACTTATTGTATGTTTTGATGAAACTAATCATTTAAAGTCCTTTCATTAAACATGATTAAACATGAAATCTAACAGATTACATTATCTAAATTTTATAATCAATTGATCCATTAAAAGGAACCGTAATATGATAATGCTCATTTAAAAATGTAATGAAATCTAATTGCAAGAACTTAATTTTTGTAATCTGTTTCAAGCATGTAGTCCATTACTACCTAACACTGTATGTATGTAAAAATATGAAACAAGTTTATAAAAGTACATACTTCAAAACTAAAATAATTACTTTTACTAACACTTTTCTTACCTTTGGCTTCTTGCACTAATTCTGCCTTACAATGATTTATCAGCAACAAAAGGACCGCCAAATGTTTTTTTAGATGCAGTGGAACAATTTAATAGACCCCCTGAGCTTAGCAGAAATGAATCAGAGCTACTTACATGAGGAGCAAATCTTCTACGTAGGTTAGCAGCATGTCTTTACAGATACCCAAGGGGAAAGAGGGATCAGTATCGCCATAATAATTACTATTTTGTCTATGGTGCATTATCAGCATTCGGTGTTAAAAGACTAGCATGTTCAGCTTGGCAGCACTGTTGGTGAGATATGTGCTGCTGATTGCAATAGTGTAATAAAAGTATCTGTCCACGGTACTGTGAAATTAATTGTGCATCTTGGAGAGCAGAGTATTCATCAAGACCAGTTCAAACAGCAGACATTGATGTTAGACCTCAGTAGTGCACTCTAAAAACCACCACTGCAGGGAAAATTGTAATTTTTCTATTTCTATTTCTATTTTCTATTTCTCCATCCACTATGAATGCAAAGAGTGACAATTTGATCTGAAACCATTTTATTTTAATGGAAAATTTACATTTCTATCTCATAGGAAAAAGCTAACAACCCAGTAGAGAAAATTAAACTAATAACAAATTCTGAGATTACAAGGTTAGTCCATAAAATCCACCAACCAAATATTGAGTAGGCAGAATGGCTTGAAAAGTATAATAGCAACTTTTTGGAACCATCATCCAAATACCCTCATTACACAGATCTTGATACTGATTCTGATCACAGCATTCTGTGGACAAATATTTGTGTAATGACCACTAACTTTATAATTTACTGGTTACCATGTCAAGATATATTTCGCAATAATGACCATCTAATTGTACATTATAATTTGAGAAATACTAGCTATACTTCAGCCTACAGCTTTTGCCAAATGCTAATTCACTCAACTAATAAGTCAATGCCACACTAGCAGATTTCTCCAGTGATTTGATTTCAGGTGTGAACTATCTTAACATATTCACCAGCCAGGTAGAGGGAGATGAAGCATGCATTAGCATCTTCCAGTTGGCTGTCCATAATCACTTGACCATCGGGACTCCCTGCTAAGTTAAGAGGTGAGTTCGACTTCATGCAGTACTGTGCAGACCGATTGGCAGCGGATTTGCCAAGGGTGTCACAAATGCAGACTGTTTTGCTGAGATCTCGCTCTCTTCAGTATGAGGTATGACATACTTGCAGATACAATATGGTGGAGTGGTGAAAAACATACCTACTCACAGCAACTCTCTCTCCAACTCTGATTCCCTGTCATGTGGAGTTTCTTTGTGCATAAACAATTGTAATAGAGTGATTTGGAGTGTTTTCAGTGCTGCAGCTTGCTTGATTTTTCAGAAACAGGCTAAAATAGTTACGATGCTGCATTTTCTTCATGGTTCATTTCTCTTTCACAAGATTATATTTTAAATGACCAAAAACTGTAAAATGTCCATGTTATTTCTCTCTGTCATTAGATGTTTTTTGCTTTATTTCTGCATTGAAAAGTACCTGCTCTCATGGCCAATAATAATAAAAAAAAAAAACATTCAAAATTATAAAAAAATATGGAATCCTTTATTGGTAGAAAAACATAGGCTGTTATTAGACTTTCTTCTTGTACACACAGCAGTAAATATATTAAGCAGCACATAACCTTTTTAAAATGAGTGTTGTTTCTGGTTTTTACATGTAAAATTCAAACCTCTGAATTCATCTCAATTCTCCTTCATCTGCAATAAAGAAAACAAACATCATGTAATCTGCCATAACTTATGCAGGTTCTGCACACAACGGGAAGCACAAGTTGTTTATTAAAATTTTATTTTCGAGCTCCACGTGACAGGGAATCAGAGAGAGTTGAGGAGTCTGCATTTTTGTCACCCCTCCACCATTCTTAATGTGCAAGTGTTGACATATCTCAGACTGAAGGGATCGAGATGTCAGCAAAACTGTCGGCAAATGTGACACCTTCAGCCAAAATAGTTTTAAGTCAGCTAGTGTGAAACCAGCTTTAGCGGATACCTTAAAGGAATATCCTTGGTTCAAGACAAGTTAAGCTCAATCAACAGCATTTGTGGCATAATGTTGATTACCACAAAAATTTATTTCAACTTCTCCCTCCTTTTCTTTAAAAAAAGCAAAAATGTAGGTTATAGTGAGGCACTTACAATGGAAGTGAATGGAGCCAATCCATAAATGTTAAAAGGCTCACCGTTTCAAAAGTATAGCCACAAGTCATAAACAATATGTTTGCTAACATGATTTTAGTATAAAATCGCTTACTAACTGTCACGATCCCTTGTCATCTGCACCGTGTTTCATGTTTCGATCCCTTGTTGTCTGCCCCGGGTTTTCCGTTTCACCCGTCACCGATCACGTTCCATGTCACGTTTTCCCTGTTGTCCACCCGAGTCTCACTGTCCTTGTGTAAACTACACTTCCCGTCTTTCCCGGCCCTTCTCTGCGTTATTGTCCGCACCTGTCTGTTGTTTTGCCATTACCGTGTCTCTTTATTTAAACCCCGCTGCTTCCCCTTCCCTTTGTCGTTCGTTGACGTTTCATGTTCGTGTCGTCTAATATTTCCCTATGCATGTTTGCTCCGTGCCCGTTCTGCCGTGTTTCCCGAGTTCTGTGTTTCCCCGTGGTGTTCGTGTTTTGGTTTCAGTTTTGTACCCCCGTGGATGTTTTCATTTGTTCCTATCTGTTTAAGTTCATTTTTGTTAAATAAAACCTGCGTTTGGATCCTAAACACCCGTCTGCCTTCTCCTGCTTCACACAAATAGTTACAGAACGAACGACCACACAATGGATCCAGCAGTTTTACGGGCAAACTGCCAGCTGCTCTTTTTGCGACAGGGGGACCGTCCCATAGAAGACCACATCCAAGACTTCCTTGCTCTGGCAAGCCTCTCCGACTTCCCGGACTCTGCCTTGGTGGTTTTCTTCTGGGATTACCTGAACCCTTCGCTGAAGGAGCGGTTGCCTCAGGCGACGTGTGACTGGACCCTCCGCGACCTCCTGGAGGCGACCCTACTGTTGTGCGGCTCTCCGTTTACTGTGGGCGTTTCCAAGGAGGACCCTACCTCACCACCCACAGCGGAGACTCTCCAGCCGTCCCTGGCGCTCCCTGCCACACCTGTCAGCGAGCAAACCCCTGCGCCAGTCGCCTTCCAAGAACCCATGCGGACCACTTCATCGGCCCGCCGGAGGAAGAGAAGACGGGCATCCGCCTCAGAGCCCACGCCTGCCCCGGTCTGCGAGCCAGAGCCCTCGTCAGCCACGGTCAACGAGCCTGAGCCCTCGGCAGCCACGGTCAACGAGCCTGAGCCCTCGGCAGCCATGGTCAACGAGCCCGAGCCCTCGTCAGCCCCGGTCAACCAGCCAGAGCCATTAGCCCCCGATGTCAGTGAGCCAGCGCCTGTCGCCCCAGCCGTCGGTGAGCCAGCGTCTCCTCTCGAGCCTCCCAGGGCTCCGCCTCCCAAGTCTCTCGAGTCTTCCATGGCTCCGCCCCTCAAGTCACGCGAGTCTTCCAGGGCTCCGCCTCTCAAGCCTCTCAAGCCTTCCAGGGCTCCGCCTCTCGAGCCTTCCTGGGCTCCGCCTCTCAAGTCACTCGAGTCTTCCATGGCTCCGCCCCTCAAGTCACTCGAGTCTTCCAGGGCTCCGCCTCTCAAGCCTCTCGAGCCTTCCAGGGTTCCACCTCTCAAGCCTCTCGAGCCTTCCAGGGCTTCACCTCTCGAACCTTCCAGGGCTCCGCCTCTCAAGCCTCTCGAGCCTTCCAGGGCTCCGCCTCTCAAGCCTCTCGAGCCACCCAGGGCTCTGCCTCTCGAGCCACCCAGGGCTCCGCCTCTCAGAGCCTTCTAAGGCTCTGCCTCCTGAGCCCCCTACGGCTCTGCCTCCCGAGCCTCCTACGGCTCTGCTCCCAGAGACTCCAGAGCTTTCTATGGCTCCGCCTCCCGAGCCTCCTACGGCTCCGCCTCCCGAGCCTCCTTCGGCTCCGCCTCCAGAGTCTCCTACGGCTCCACCTCCAGAGACCCCAGAGCCTTCTAGGGCTCCGCCTCGAGAGCATCCTACGGCTCTGCCTCCTGAGCCTCCTACGGCTCCGCCTCCCGAGCCTCCTTCGGCCCCGCCTCTCGAGCCTTCTAAGGCTCCGCCTCCCGAGCCTCCTTCGGCCCTGCCTCCCGAGCCTCCTACGGCTCTGCTCCCAGAGACGTCAGAGCCTTCTAGGGCTCCACCTCTAGAACATCCTACGCTCCGCCTCCTGAGCCTTCCTCGGCTCCACCTCCTGAGCCTTCCTCGGCTCCACCTCCTGGGCCTTCCTTGGCCCGGCCTCCGGGGCCTCCCTCGGCTCCGTCTCCTGAGCCTCCCTCGGCTCCAACTCCAGAGCCTTCCAGGCCTCCGCCTCTAGAGCTGCCTACGGCGCCACCGCCCTCGGTTCCACCTCGTGAGCCTCCCTCGACTCCACCTCCTGAGCCCCCAGAGCTTTCCGTGGTTCCGCCTCCCTTGGCTCCGCCTCCTGGGTCTCTCTCGGCTCCGCCTCCTGGGCATCCCGAGCCATCCTCAGCTCCGCCTTCCTCAGCTCCGCCTCCTGAGCCTCCAGAGCCTCCCTCTGCTTCGTCTCCAGAGCCCCTCTCAGCTCCGCCTCCGGGACCTGTCCCTGTCCTGAGGCCGCCTCCCAGTCCTCCTGGACCTGTCCCTGTCCGATGGCCACCTCCCAGGCCTCCTAGACCTGTCCCTGTCTTGTGGCCGCCTCCCAGGCCTCCTAGACCTGTCCTGTCTTGTGGCCGCCTCCCAGGCCTCCTAGACCTGTCCCTGTCTTGTGGCCGCCTCCTAGGCCTCCTGAACCTGTCCCTGTCCTGTGGCCACCTCCCAGGCCTCCTCGACCTGTCCCTGCCCCTTGGACTGCCCTCTTGCCCTCTGTGCCCCCCGGACTTCCTGTCTGCCCTGTGTGCTCCCCTTGGACTGCCTCCTTGCCCATGTGCCTCCTTGGTTTGTCTCTGTGTCCCTTGTGCCTCCTTAGTCTGTCTTTGTGTCTCTTGTTTCTTCCTTGGTCTGTCTGTTCCCCCCCGGGTCTACCCCCTCACTCCTTGGTCCTTGTTTGTTTTTGTTATTTTTGTCTTTTTGTTTAGGACCGTCTGGAATCCGGGCCTTTTGAGGGGGGGTTATGTCACAATCCCTTGTCATCTGCACCGTGTTTCATGTTTCGATCCCTTGTTGTCTGCCCTGGGTTTTCCATTTCACCCGTCACCGATCACGTTCCATGTCACGTTTTCCCTGTTGTCCGCCCCGAGTCTCACTGTCCTTGTGTAAACTACACCTCCCGTCTTTCCCGGCCCTTCTCTGCGTTATTGTCCGCACCTGTCTGTTGTTTTGTCATTACCGTGTCTCTTTATTTAAATCCCGCTGCTTCCCCTTCCCTTTGTCATTCGTTGACGTTTCATGTTCATGTCGTCTAATATTTCCCTATGCATGTTTGCTCCGTGCCTGTTCTGCTGTGTTTCCCGAGTTCCGTGTTTCCCCGTGGTGTTCGTGTTTTGGTTTCAGTTTTGTCCCCCCGTGGATGTTTTCATTTGTTCCTGTTTAAGTTCATTTTTGTTAAGTAAAACCTGCGTTTGGATCCTAAACACCCGTCTGCCTTCTCCTGCTTCACACAAATCGTTACACTAACCTTTTCTGTGTAAAGTTATATCCAATTTACAACTCCAATGCCATGACAACATAACGCTGTAAACCCTAAACCTATAAAATGACAATTAAAAGGACAATTTAAACCTCTTTACAGCTTAAATAATTCACAAGTCTTAACAGAAGAAATAAGGTGCTTTTAGGAAATTTTAAGCTTCAGGTTTCTGCCTTTAAAGCCTCCAAAACTGCCCCCAGTCACTTCCATTGTAAATGCCTCACTCTAACATACTTTATTGTTTGTTTGTTTGTTTTTTGTCAAAAATTAAATGGACGAGTCAAAATGATGTTTTACAGTAATCATCATCATGCCACATAAAATGCTGTGGATTTAGCTTAACTTGTAGTGAACCCAGAATATGCATTTAATTTGTATTGTAGCTTTGAGAGTTTTTATTTAACACATGTTGCTCCTTGTAATTTCTTTTCTAATATGTTATGTCAAGCAATTTGTGTGACAACACCCTCACAAAGCTTGGACAGTTTGTTTGTTCTTATTTTTTTATTTTTATTTTTTTCAGTCCTGTTGTTTTGCTGCTACTTCATGTTTTTTCCAAGCAAATCAGTTCATATACCAGACAGGCAAAAGAGTGTTATTAAATGCTTCATGAAAAGCATCCACAGCAGTGAGGGCCTCTTCAGTAGCGAGCCAGACTGTGTATCACGGATTCACCAAGCTCTCTCGCCACACACACACACAGCCTTCCCTCTCTTCCAAATACTAATCATCTGCACCTGTCTCTCATCACCATGCTAATCAGCTCCCTACATAAGCCACACTCACTCCTCAGTTGATGTCTGTGAATGGACGATGGTTGGTGACGGCTGGATTGTGACTGGAGTGCTGATGGTAGGAAGTAGGGTAGACTCCGGAAGCGATCTAGAAATGGAGGATGAAATGGTGAATGCGGATATAGAAGGAAATGCTTGTAATGAATGTAAGGTGGTAGAAGCTAGGAATAGAAAGAAAAGTTGGGGACAAATATCAGAAACGGACAGTGAAAAGGGTAATCATCTGGCAAGAAGGAGGAAAGAGGAATTTAAGGTATTGATGAAGTTTATTACAGAGTCTGTAAATATCATCAACCCTTTGAAATTAACAAATGCACTGAAAGAAATAATAGGGACGATTGAAAGTGTTAAGACCTTCAGGGATGCTAAAATTATGCTGTTTTGTAAAGATGGCAGGCAACAAAAAATGGCCCTTGGAATTAATCACTGGTCAGGCATAAAGTAGTATGTTTAATCCCTGAAGAAAATATTTGGGCCTCTCAGTGGTATTAAACTTTGATGAGAATAAGTTACCTGAGAGGGTATACATAGGATTTGTCATATGCTGAAGCTCTCAAGAAGTTAAAACGGACAACAAAAGTTATAGAAGCTAAGGCAACAATTCCACAACAAAAGGTTATGTTGCAAGAACAAGTAAAGAGAAAGAAGTGATTGTAGATAAAGTGTCATTCATAGCATTCATGGCAGAAGTGGTGAATTGTTCTGCCCAAAACAAAAGTTGGACAGAAAGAATTCAAATCATTATCAGAGCTGCTGAAAAGTACTTGGAATTAGAGGATGTTAATGTAGATATGATAAACAAAAGGCTTAAGATGCAAACAGCAAACATACAGTAAATAGTCAGACAGCATGTGGTGGTTCATAATGGTGATTACAATCTTGCAATGGAACGCAAGAAGTTTAATTGCCAATGGACAAGAATTCAATAAATTCATAACATAACCAAGAAAACGATCCTGACATTATTTGTGTGCAAGAAACATGGCTAAAACCACAATTAAATTTTTTAATGCATGGATATAATACAATTAGAAGAGAAAGACATAAAATAAATGGTGGTGGGGTGGCAACATTAATTAAACAATGTATTGGTATAGAATAGTTGAGGTAAATGTGGAACAAGAGGTAGTGGTGGTGGAAATTTGGGAAGGATCACAGAGTATTAGAATAATTCATTTGTATAATCAATGTGACAGGTTAAATAAGGATACATTAGAAAATATTGGAGGGAATGGAAATTATAAAGTAGTGTGGTGTCGTGGCTTTAATGCTCACAGTACATTATGGGGTAGTAGAATAACAGATCATAATGGACAGATAATAGAAGACATGCTAGAATGGAGCGGGTTAGTATGCATTAATGATGGAAGCTATACAATAATTGATTTGGCACAGGGAAAATATTCAATGTGATACTTTTTTTTAATCACACTTGCATTTATACAGATTTAAAAAATGAAAATATCTTAAAAATATGTTTCTTATACATGAAGTTTAGATAAGTTTAGGTGAACTCTGACGTACTCCAGTTCGGTCAGTATTGTGCGTGTGACAATACAGTGCTCGTGGAGAGTAGGCTAAGCTAGAGGGCGCAGCGAAGATTGGTGCTGAACGTAGTATCTTACCCCAAAAACATGGCAGAAAAAAGAAAGAAAACGTATCACTTTCACAACGAATGGGAGTCGGGAGTTCTTTTTTACGACTGTAAAAGAAACCTGCGTGTGTCTTATATGCGGAGCGACTGTGGCAACGGCAAAGCGGCACAATGTGGAGAGACACTTTACTACGAATCACAAAAACTACTAACTACCCACCGGGAAGCACACTACGGGCAGAAAAAGCCCTTGAGCTAAAGACAGCTTTGGGTAAGCAACAAGCTTTTTTCACAAGGCTGGCGAAAAAGTCACAAAAAGCAAACGAAGCCTCTTTTAGAGCTAAGCATTTCCTGATCAAGAAGAAGAAGGCATTTTCAGACGGAGAAGTTGTCAAAGAAGCAATGATGATAATTGCTAACACTGTACTTAAAGACGAGAAATATGGAAGCGATGTAATCGCCACTCTCTCCGACGTCCAACTGGGGGCATCTACGATGGCTAGACGAGTGTCAGCTTTGTCCAGTAACTTGGTCGGTCAGCTGGACCGGGATCTGGCGAGGTGCAGGTGGTTTAGCGTCCAGTGCGACGAGTCCGTGGACAGCAGTAGTACAGCACAGCTGATGGTTTTTATCCGGATGGTGTTTGAAGATTTCTCCACAAGAGAAGAACTCCTGACACTACTGCCCATAAAGACAACTACGAGGGGAGTTGACATTTATAACACAGTGAAGGAGTTTTTCGTGCAGAAAAAGGTACCATTGGAAAAGCTGGTAGCGGTGACCACATATAGGGCTCCTGCTATGATTGGCCGACATGCAGGTTTCATCGCTCACTGTAAAGGTGACCCAGACTTCCCAAAATTTCTGCATTACCACTGCATCATTCACCAGCAGGCATTGTGTGCCAAAGTGATCGGCTCTGGGCACGTGATGACTCCGTTGTGAAAATCATAAACAATATCCGCTCCAAAGCAAAACAGCACAGGATTTTCAAAGTGCTATTGGAGGAGATGGCAGCTGAATATGGTGACCTGCTACTACACACAGAAATCAGATGGCTCAGCAGAGGACGAGTTTTCCTTCGTTTTTTGTCACTTTTGGGTGAAATCAAAGAGTTCATGCAGTCCAAAGGCAAAGACGTCTCACTGCTAGAGGACACAGAGTGGACACTTGACATTGCATTTTTGACGGACATTACTGGGAAACTAAACCAATTAAACTGCGAGCTGCAAGGTAAAGGCAATACTGTTGTTAATATGATAAGTGCTTTAAATGCATTTAAAGCCAAAATGAACATTTTCTCTGTGGATCTACAGAGAAAAAAAGGTGCTGCACTTTCCCTCTGTGCAGTCAGTGCTGAAAGACAATGCTTCTGCATCTGATACATTTGACAAAGTTGCAGACAAGTACTATGAAGTCATAAACAGACTTGGGCAAGAGTTTGAGAATAGGTTTTGTGACCTAGATCAGCTTGAGCCATGTGTATCATTCATTTCCAATCCTTTCATGAATGTGGACACAACAAGCTTTGCTGAGCAACTAAGTACAACGTTCAACTTGGATGCTGGACAGGTGGAGATTGAAATCATAACATTGCAAAATGACCTCCACCTCAAAGCCTACCAGGCTGCACCAAACTTTTGGTGCCTTGTTGACACAGAGAAGTACAGTGGTGTGTGTGTGTACAGCAGCTATGAAGGTTGCCAGCCTGTTTGGTTCTACCTATCTATGTGAATCAGCATTTTCTGACATGAACTTCATCAAGAACAAACACAGAACACGCCTCACTGATGCACATCTGAAAGAGTTACTCACAGTTGCAGTGTCAAGTTACACACCAGATTACAATACAATGGTAAACAGCATGCAATGCCAGTCGTCCCACTAACAAAGAAAATTATACCAGATGTCAGTGGCAACATGTCAGTGCCATGGCAAAGTTTAATTAAAATATTGAAGAATTGTTTAATTTAAAATGTGTGTTCATGACATGTAACAGTTATTATTTTATTAAAAATACAGCAGATTTGGTCATTAGTTCAAAATGTGACAAGATTTATTTAAAAATATTTAAGATTTTTCACTACATTACAGACATTACAATGTACATAATTGATAACCTTTTGAAACATGGTGCAACATAGCTCATGATTTGTTTAAAAGGTTTGTCAGTGGCTAGTGAAAATGGGACATTTTTCCTAAGAAATGTAATGTAAGTGATCATCTGAACATTTTACAATTACTGAGATAAATAGAAATAAAGTGCTGAATATTGATATCTGTTTCCCACCTTGTCATTGTTGGTAATTATTGTAAGAAATCATTAACGTGATCAGAGTCTTTACATTATTAATAATGTATAAGGCAAACTAAGCAAATTTGTTATTTCAGAAGAGTGTATCAAACTGGTAGCCCTTCGTATGACTCAGTACCCATGAAGTAGCTCTCAGTATCAAAAAGGTTGGTGACCCCTGCTATAGAGGATGTAGACACTTTTAATTATAATGTAAGTTAAGTTCTTCGGAGTACAGCTGAAGAAGTAATTGGTAATAAGAGGACAGGAAGCAGGAGAAAAGCTGTCCCATGGTGGAATTAGGAATGCTATGAGGCAATTAAAAAAAAATATAAAGCACTTAAGAGAGTAAGAAGATCATTCAATTATAATGATTTTATTAATTATAAAAGAGCACAGGCTATAGTGAGAAGAGTAATACGGACATCTAAGAAAAGATATTGGAGGGAATTTTGTAATAATATTGGAGAAGAAATTGAAATTAATGAAGTATGGAGTATGATAAGAAAGATGGGAGGGAAACAAAGAAACCGTAACATTCCTGTCTTAGTATATAACAATAGATCAGTAATATCAGACAGTGAAAAAGCAGAGGTGTTAGCAGAAACATTTGCTAATGTGCATAGTAATTCAAATATAACAGAAAAATGAGGATATATAGAAATCTGAGCTTGATTAAGAACCCTCAAATTCTGGGGGAAAAAGGACCATCAGGATGTACATTAGATTTATAGTTTACCCTGTTTGAACTGAAGAAAGCGCTTGCTGGGGTAAAACAAACTTCTCCAGGTAGAGATGACATCTGTTATGAGATGGTAACACACCTATCAGAAACATCTCTAAATATTATTCTGAGTCTTTTTGATAAGGTGTGGGAATAAGGGAAATTACCAGTTGACTGCAAGCATGGGATCACAGTGCCAATAGCGAAGCCAGGGAAGGATCATTCGCAGCCCACTAACTACAGGCCCATGGCATTAACGTTGAATTTAGGCAAACTAATGGAGCGTATGGTCAAGAACACATTGATATATGTTATTGAAAAGAAAAACCTTTTCTCTGCATTCCAAAGTGGTTTCAGAAAAGGGAGAAACACAATGGATTCTGTTTTATGCCTGGAAGATGAAATTAGAAAGGCCCAAGTAAACAAGGAAGTGTTAGTAGGAGTATGTTTTGACATTGAAAAAGCTTACGATATGATGTGGAAAGAGGTACTTTTAATAAAATTGGATAGAATGGAAGTAAAAGGTAGATTATGATATGGATTATGTATTTTTTGTTTAAAATAACAATACAAGTGAGAGTGGAGTCTGCTTTTTCTCAGGTATATCAAGTAGAGAACGGAACACCACAAGGATGTGTTAGCAGTCCAATTCTGTTTAACATAATGATCAATGACGTTTTTTCCACAGATAGATTCAGGGATAGGGAGGTCTTTATATGCAGATGACTGGGCACTGTGGAAGAGAGGACGAAATGTTGGGCATGTGGAGAGGTGTATTCAAACTGCTGTAAGAAAGGTAGAGAATTGGGCTTTTGAATGGGGTTTTTGTTTTTCAGTGGCAAAATTAACCCATCAATAAATCAAAAAAAAGAAAAATTAACCCATCAATAAATATTAATATGTATGGACAACAATTGGAGCAAACATCAATAGTTAGATTCCTAGGAATGTGGATGATTAAAAATTGAATTTTAAAGTGCATATTCAGAAAATTATAGACAAATGCAAAAAAGCAATAAATATAATGAGGTGTTTGGCAGGAATTGAATGGTGAGCATGCTGTCAGTCTCTTAAAAGTATATATTGTACACTAATAAGAGCTGCTATTGATTATGTATGGTGTACAGTTCTGCATCTAAAACGCTACATTTAAAAGTTGAGGCATTGCAATCACAAGCATTGAGAATATGTTGTGGAGCAATAAGATCATCTCCAGTAACAGCAGTACAAGTAGAGATGGATGAAATCCCTCTAGAAATTAGAGATGAGATATTGCACTAATATTAAAGGTCATTCGGGTAGATATCCAGTTAAGAAAGTCTTGAATGATTGCTGGGAATACGAGTATAACAAATTAACAAGCTTTGGATTGACAGCCAATAAGGAGGCACAAAACATAGGAATTAGTGATATCAACATTGCCCCTTCTGTCGCTATGTCAGCAATACCTCCTTGGCTTTTCCCTATGCCTCTAGTGGACATTCAGCTGTATGAAGATAAGCATAACAAGGAAAGAAATGTGTTGGAAAGTTTAACGGCACAACAATATATTGATCAAAAATATTATAATGCAGTGCAAATTTATACAGATGGATCAAAGGATTCAGATTCTGGATTTACAGCAGCAGCAGCTTATATACCTCTTTTTAAAGTTAAAATTTCAAAGAGAATCTCTGATCATATTTCTGTATTTACTTCAGAATTAGTAGCAATATTCATAGCACTTCAATGGCTACAAGAAATACAACCTACAAGGTCAGTGATATGCACAGATTCACTTTCAGCTATCAATAGCTTGTCAAGTGGAATATCTGTAGCAAGACAAGATTTGATATATGAAGATGCAGAGTCTATTTAGAATAAGACAGTCTGGACTTATTGTAAACTTTTTGTGGGTACTATCACATGTGGGTATTAAAGGAAATGAGGAGGCAGACCATCTGGCTAAGCAGGCTTTGAAACATTCACAAATTGTGCATATTGGAGTATCAGGGAATGTGGAAGCAGATACATTTTCAAAACAAGTAATAGCAAAGGAAAATATAGACATGCATATAATGTATAGTAAATCAGAAATCAAATCAATAATAAAAAAGAAGCTAAATCAAATATGGCATTTTTACTGGGATAATGAACAATATGGGAGACATCTACATTTAATACAACCATTAGTAGGAAGAGGAAGGAATTCGGGTGGGAGGAGAAAAGAAGATTGTATTTTATCTAGACTGGGACATATAGGACTTAACTCAATGTATATAATAGGAAAACATCTTGCAGGATTATGTGATTGGTGTGGAGTTAGAGAATCAGTGGAACATGTATTAATACAGTGTAACAGATATACAGTGGAAATAAATAAACTAACAGATGAATTGCAGAAGGAGAACAACAATTAACATTAAAGAAGCTTTTAAATCCAGTAAGAGGGGGATAGTCTATTAATACAATTTCTGAATAGAACTCGGTTAATTGAAAGAATATAGCTAGGCCATAAAAGTTTTTTTTTGTTTGTTTTTTTCCCCTTCCCTCCTCTCTCTGGGCATTGAGGGACTTGAGGCTGAAATGGAGGATCTGAACACGCAGTGCCATTGAAAGCATGGGTCCTGAAATGTCTGGGAAGAGAAGGGAAAGAGTCTCTGATCCGTAAGCCACATTAGATGGCGGTAATGCTCTATTTTAGAATGCGAGCCGGCAATAAAAAATTATAATAAGAAGTTGTTGATGTCTGGTCTCCCATGGAATACAGACTCACTTACCTGCTACTCACCTGTTCTCCAGTGAAATCTTAAAAGTTCCACTCCAGCGATATCAAACTAATCCTCCAAGGTTTCTCGCCAATGTTTCCAACGAACTGTTTCTCCTCTCTTTGTGTCCCTTTCTTATGTGTGTGAGTGTGGCTCATCGAGGTCTCTCACTTCCTATATGAAAACAGACTTATCAGTGTACTGCTCATCATTTACTGTTCAACATCTTCTGATTGATACTCACCTGTTTACTTACACTGTGTGTTTAATGAATACCTGCCTTCGGGTTCAAACATCATCTTCGAGTCTGGGTCTCTGTTACACTGTTCTTACAACCAACTACAAAAAGCTTGCATCTGCCTGCACCCAAGTCGACAAAGGATTGCAAAGAAAATGTCTGGCCCGGGTTTGTGCAGAAATATGATTCAAGAACTTTTTACAAAGTGCTCAGTATGTTTGTTTTATATTTCACAAAAATCATTATATATATAAAATGTGTTTACTTATTAAGTATTATGCTTGCTAAGTTTCTGTAGTGTAATATTTAAGCTTATTTCATACACTTCAATCAATTAATTGAGACATTATCATGAATACACTTATCATAATAGTTCTATTTTTTTGAGGATCAGTAGTACTCAGAGAGCAGGGCCATGGAGAAAACAAATGGTAATGAATCTCTTTGATTATCTCTTTGAAATAATCTCTGAACATGAACGGATTAAACACTTAATTATGCACTTGCACAAATGTAGAGGATTGTTCACAGAAGTTGTGACAGCGTCAGAACTTTTTCTTCTGTAAGTCACATCCTTGGTGGTTTATATATTAGGATATTCTGTATAAGTAAAGTTAGAACATATTGCAGAACACACAATGTACAGTAGTAGTCAAAACTATTATTTTATTACCAAAGGGAAAAAAAAAACACTTCATTGTTTAAAATGAGTCCACATTACCTCCCCCTCCCCTTATAATGTGAAACACGTCTCTGGAAAAATAAAGTCAGTCTCATCAACTTTACCTCCAAACCATACAAATGTATGCAACTTTTAAATGGCTTACATAAAAACTTATGTAACTTTGACTTACACAAGGCTTTAGGCATGCATGTTAAACAATATAGCATAGAAGCATAAATATAATGATGCTAAATGATTATGAATACTGATGATAATTAATAACACTACTAAACATGACAATTTAGTCTACAAATATGTGTTCAAGGAGTTATATTTTTTAAAATGTTTTTAATGGATAATTTTTGAAGGATGCATACGGATTGTATGTGTGGAGTTTGGCCATGTTTTGTGCACATGCAAGGACTGGGTATGTCCATTTAAAATTAATAATATCTTATTTAATGATTTATAGCCCAGAGTGTTTTTCAATTAAGTGAACATATGTGATGAAAATTGTATTGTTTTAAACTGTTATACATGTCCATAAAGCCTGGTTAAAAATGCATAAAATGCTGTGAATGATATAAGTGTTACATATACCTTGTCTTGTTTTACCGTTGCCCCTTTGTTTACCATTTTTGTCCCTTTTGTATTCCGTAGTTTTCACTTTTGTCCCTTGTTTAGCTCCACAGTCTCCCTGTTAGCGTTCATGTTCTCTGTCATTGTTTTCACCTGTCCTCATTAGTTTACCATTAGTTTCTGTTTATTCACCTTGTTATCTTGTTTTGAGTTCTGTTTGTTCATTGGCCCCTTTGTCCTATGTCTATGTATTTAAACCCTGTCTGTTTGTTCAGTCGCTGTCTATCGTTGTATGTTGTTAGCCTGGTATGTATCCTCCTGCCCGAGTTTTCTAGTTTATGTTTTGTTTCCCCATTGTGGGCTTTCCTTTGTGTTTTGCCTGTCCACTAGTCAATAAAGATAACTGCGGTTGGATCCTCAACCTTCGTCTGCCTTCGCTGCCTCATTCATTACAGAACGATAGACCACACACATGGATCCAGCAGCTATTCGGGCCAAATGTCGGCTGCTCAACCTGCAGCAAGAAGACCACCCATTTGTAGACCACGCTCTCTACTTTCTCCTCCTGGCGAACGCTACTGACTTCCCGGACTCTGCATTGATGGTCTTTTTCAAGAACAGCTTGAACCCCTCGATGAGGGAGCGGGTGCCACAGGCAGCGCCCGGCTGCACTTTCCGCGACTACCTGGAAATGACCCTACTAGCGTGCAGCTCACCGCTCCCTGACACAACAGCCCCTCCTGTCAGCGAACAACGCCCCACGCCAATGGCTTCCCTTGAACCCGCACGGCCAACTTCGTCCGCCCGGAGGAGGAGGAGAAGACAGGTGTCCGCCTCCCGGCCCTCGCCTGCCCCGGTCTGCGAGCCAGAGCCCACACCTGCCCCGGTCTGCGAGCCAGAGCCAGAGCCTGCCCCGGTCTGCGAGCCAGAGCCCTCGCCTGCCCCGGTCTGCGAGCCTGAGCCTGAGCCTGCCCCGGTCAGCGAGCCTGAGCCCTCGTCAGCCACGGTCAGCGAGCCTGAGCCCTCGTCAGCCACGGTCAGCGAACCCAAGCCAGCACATACCACGGTCACCCAGTCAGTACCTGTCGCCTCAGTGGTCAGTGAGCCAGCGCCTGTTGCCTCGACCGTCCCTGAGCCAGCGCCTGTAGCCTCGACCATCCCTGAGCCAGCGCCTGTAGCCATGACCGTCCCAGAGCCTATGCCAGTAGCCATGACCGTCCAAGGGCCAGCGCCAGTAGCCAGGACCGCCCAAGAGCCAGCACCCCCTGAGCCTCCCGAGCCTCCCAGGGCTCCGCTTCCCAAGTCTCTCGAGTCTTCCAGGGCTCCTCCTCCCGAGTCTTCCAGGGTTCCGTCTCTCAAGCCTCTCGAGCCTTCCAGGGCTCCGACTCCCAAGTCTCTCAAGTCTCCCGAGTCTTCCAGGGCTCCTCCTCCCGAGTCTTCCAGGGCTCCGCCTCCCAAGTCTCTCGAGTCTTCCAGGGCTCCTCCTCCTGAGTCTTCCAGGGCTCCGTCTTGCAAGCCTCTCGAGCCTCCTAGGGCTCCGCCTCTCAAGCCTCTTGAGCCTTCCAGGGCTCCTCCTCCCAAGTCTCTCGAGTCTTCCAGGGCTCCTCCTCCCGAGCTTTCCAGAGCTCTGCCTCCCGAGTTTCCCGAACTTTCCAGAGCTCCGCCTTCCGAGTTTCCCGAGCTTTCCAGAGCTCCGCCTTCCGAGTTTCCCAAGATTTCCAGAGCTCCGCCTTCCGAGTTTTCCGAGCTTTCCAGAGCTCCGCCTTCCGAGCTTTCCAGAGCTCCACCTTCCGGGCTTTCCAGAGCCCCGCCTTCCGAGCTTCCTGAGCTTTCCAGAGCTCCGCCCTCCGAGCTTCCCAGAGCTCCACCTCTCAAACCTCTCGAGCCTTCTAGGGCTCCACCTCTCAAGCCTTCTAGGGCTCCGCCCCTCAAGCCTCTCAACCCTTCCAGGGCTCCGCCACTCAAGCCTCTCGAGCCTCCCAGGGCTCCACCCCTCAAGTCTCTCGAGCCTTCCAGGGCTCCTCCTCCCAAGTCTCTCGAGTCTTCCAGGGCTCCTCCTCCCGAGCTTTCCCGAGTGCCCTCCTACGGCTCCGCCTCCCGAGCCTCCTATGGCTCCGCCTCACGAGCCTCCTACGGCTCCGCCTCCCAAGCCTTCCAGGTCTCCTACGGTGCCCCCTTCCTCGGCTCCATCTCCTGAGCCTTCCTCAGCTCTGTCTCCTGAGCCTTCCTCAGCTCTGTCTCCTGAGCCTTCCTCAGCTCTGTCTCCTGAGCTTTCCTCAGCTCCGTCCCCAGAGCCTTCCAGGCCTCCGCCTCTAGAGCTGCCTACGGCGCCACTGCCCTCGGCTCCACCTCCTGAGCCATCCTCGGCTCCGCCTCCTAGGCCTTCCTCGGCTCCCCCTCCTGAGCCTTCCTCAGCTCCGTCTCCTGAGCCTCCCTCGGCTCCGCCACCAGAGCCTCCCGAGCCTCCTACGGCTCCGCCTCCTGAGCCTCCAGAGCCTCCCTCAGCTCCGCCTCCTGATCTTCCAGAGCCTCCCTCAGCTTCGTCCCCAGAGCCCCTCTCAGCTCCGCCTCCGGGACCTGTCCGATGGCCTCCTCCCAGGCCTCCTGACCCAGTCCCTGTCCTGTGGCCTCCTCCCAGGCCTCCTGACCCTGTTCCCGTCCTGTGTCCTCCTCCCAGGCCTCCTGAACCTGCCCCTGTCCGGTGGCCTCCTCCCAGGGCCCCTGACCCTGTTCCTGACCTGTGGCCTCCTCCCAGGCCTCCTGACCCAGTCCCTGTCCTGTGGCCACCTCCCAGGCTTCCGGATCCTGTTCCCGTCCTGTGGCCTCTTCCCAGGCCCCCTGACCCTGTTCCCATCCTGTGGCCTCCTCCCAGGCCACCTGACCCTGTTCCAGTCCCGTGGCCTCCTCCCAGGCCTCCTGACCCGGTCCCTGTCCGGTGGCCTCTTCCCAGGTCCCCCAAACCTGTCCTTGCCCTTTGTGTCCCCCAGGACTTCCTG
Source organism: Xyrauchen texanus (assembly GCF_025860055.1). Taxonomy (NCBI): domain Eukaryota; kingdom Metazoa; phylum Chordata; class Actinopteri; order Cypriniformes; family Catostomidae; genus Xyrauchen; species Xyrauchen texanus. The sequence continues at coordinate 33,740,241 of NC_068286.1, read as the reverse complement.
CCTGCCCTCTGTGCCCCCTGGACTCCCTGCCTGCCCTCTGTGCCCCCTTGGACCTCCTGCCTGCCCTCTGTGCCCCCTTGGACTTCCCGCCTGCCCATTGTGCCCCCCTGGACTTCCTGCCTGCCCTTTGTGCCCTCGTGGACTGTCTCATTGCCCCCTTGGACTGCCTGTCTGCCCCTCGTAGCCCCCTTGGACTTCCTGCCTGCCCTCTGTGCCCCTTGGACTGCCTTCTTGTTCTTGCACCCCCCCTGGTCTGGCTGTCTGCCCCTGGTGCCCTCATTTTTGTTTTCTGTGGGTTTTTTGTCTTTGTTTTTTTTTTCTTTAGGATCGTCTGGGATCCGATCCTTTGAGGGGGGGCTCTGTTACATATACCTTGTCTTGTTTTACCGTTGCACCTTTGTTTACCATTTTTGTCCCTTTTGTATTCCGTAGTTTTCACCTTTGTCCCTTGTTTAGCTCCACAGTCTCCCTGTTAGCGTTCGTGTTCTCTGTCATTGTTTTCACCTGTCCTCATTAGTTTACCATTGGTTTCTGTTTATTCACCTTGTTATCTTGTTTTGAGTTCTGTTTGTTCATTGGCCCCTTTGTCCTATGTCTATGTATTTAAACCCTGTCTGTTTGTTCAGTCGCTGTCTATCGTTGTATGTTGTTAGCCTGGTATGTGTCCTCCTGCCCGAGTTTTCTAGTTTATGTTTTGTTTCCCCATTGTGGGCTTTCCTTTGTGCTTTGCCTGTCCACTAGTCAATAAAGATAACTGCATTTGGATCCTCAACCTTCGCTGCCTCATTCATTACAATAAGCATGTATTTCGGTGATGTATGCTGAAGCATATGGGTAGGCAAATGCTCTGTTCATATTTTCATTTAACATTAGCCTCTTCCGTATTTCATTTACGTATTTCATTTTTGTATTCCATCAGATTACAACCCACCCAAAAAATATAATATAATTTTGATTCTCTAAAGTAGCCACCCCTTGGGCATACAGTAGATTACAGTCTAGGCGTTTTCTTAAAGAACTTCATGAGTTGCATCCTAAGATGCTTTTTAAACAGAATTGAAGAAGTTCCCATGTGTACTGGACACGTGTTGGTCCAAATGGTCCGCATTAAGTGTAAATTAGTCTAGCCAAGTGGAAACATTTTGTGTAGTTTGGCTCTGGTCATAGATTGGACGTGGCCCCTTTAAGAACCAGAGTTTTTGTGACATATGGTGTCCAGCACTCTGTGTTATAAACATGAAAACATACACTGTGGAAGAGAGCTCCTGGTTTTGTTTAACGTTTGAAAATTATTTGGTATAAATATGGTTTGCATATGTTTGGAGTTTGACCACATTTTGGTGCACATGCAGGAACTGGCCTCTACTGTATTTAGTTGAACCATATTTACCGTTGTCCATTTTATAATTTTTTTATTTATTTTACATATATATATATATATATATATATATATATATGTGATATACAGTCGCGGAAAGTGCAGCCGGGCGCTGCCTGTGGCACCCGCTCCCTCAGCGAGGGGTTCAAGCTGTTCTTGAAAAAGACCATCAATGCAGGCATAAATAATTTAAGCTAAGCTAAGTTTAAGCTAACTTCAGTGGTGCAGTTGCCCAGTGTACAGACATCAGCCAGAGGTGACATGGCAAGCTGATGAGACTGCTGGAGGAGAGAGAGAGAGAGAGAGAGAGAGAGAGAGAGAGAGAGAGAGAGAGAGAGAGAGAGAGAGAGAGAGAGAAAGCACCTGAGTTCTGCTGATTCCACTGGGGTACTGTTTGATGAGATTCCTATCCAGTGACTTTCTACAAGCAAGAAAAGAAGTGTATTATGCAGACACTCTGCCACATATATTTTGGTTGCAACATTACTGACTGATTAAGAGACTTTTTGTTTTGCCCATAAGTGAACTGACACCATTTGTTATATAATCTGATAATCTGAACATTTCAAAATGTCTCAATCTGATGATGAATGTTCAGTACTACAAAACACTGATGATGAACATGGTGCAGGTAGTAGTAATGATGTTCAGGGACAGAGAATCATGAACTCCACAGAAAGCATGACAAGACCAAGGCAGCTATTGCCAATTTGAGAAGAGAGCCAACCAAGTCTTATGTTTATGTGCCAAGACAATGTCACATCCAACCATTTAGTGGTGATTTCAGCAAAGATGGGAGACATGTTGATTGACAAAGTAAACAAGGTACTAAATGCTAGAAGTCAGACCACAGAGTACCTGTTAGATTCTCCCTCAAAAAGGGTTCAACATTGGAGGATGGGAATGAACCAAAGCAACCATGTGACCACTTTGTGTACCTGAGAGAAGCTTTATGAGAAAAGCGCAGTGTGTTTCAGTTAATACAAACATTCTATAGCCATAAACAAATGGAAGCCGAGGATGTTCATGCCAACTCTCATGCTTTGTCTAAAATTCTGAGTTCTCTCCTGAAAAAATGATCAAATGCAATATCAAATGCGAATTTGGCAATCCGCTCATTGAGGTGATTAGGGATGCAGGCCTTAGAGGGGAGCTTTGTAAGCTTGTGAAATACAAGCCAAAGTCAACACTAATTGAAGTGTGAGATGAAGCCCTTATGGTCTCTTGAAGATTCTAAACATTGTGTCACAAACTTAGGCACAGAATTGTTGTGTTTGAGACAGCAGATTCTTAGTGCCCTGCTGTTGGTATACATGAGAAAAACCCTTGAACTCTTGAACAAGTTAAATTTATTTTAGCAGAACAAGGAAAAGCTATAGGAGAGCTAACTCATGCTGTAGAGAACGTCTTGGTTACATGAAGCATAACCATGGTTCCCTAAGTGGGAACGAAATGCTGCGTAATCGCATTGGGACACATCCTGAGTGTCATGTGGTCTGAAGTCCTTATACAAACACTCAAATTTATTGGCTGATGGCGCTTTAATGATGCCTCTAGGGAGCTACATCATGGGCTCCATAAAGCCGCTCGCTTTGCACCATCGAATAAGATTTTTTGCATGAAGGCATAAGCTTATGCAGCTGCTAGACTCAAATAGGGGAGGATAGAAAGCCTGACAATTAATAGTCTGTGAGCTAAATGGACAAATAGCCCAGGCAAGGTCTTAACACCAACCTTGAACACTGTGGCACAAAATCCATACCTAAGAAATTAATCGACAGGGCATGCAAATCACCATCCCTTTTAAACTATGCCAAAGCCACCAGTAGGGCCGTTTTAATAAACTTATCAGCAACTGTTGCCAAGGGCTCAACAGAGCACCCAAGAGTGCCTCTAAAACAACAAATAAATCCGATAAAGGAACGTGGATGGGACGAAAAGGTCTAAGTCTTATAAGAGAATATATACAGACAGAGACTCTATTGATAAGTGCATGCTATGCCGCTATAGCGGCAAGATACTGTATATTTTAAGCATTGCCGGGGCATCCCCGGCAACAAAACGTTCAGCACTGTACCGAAAGGGCAGTGATCTGGATCTTCACCCCACACTGTACACCAAGAAGCAAAAAAATTATGAACTTCCAAGTTGATGGAGCTCTAGCATTCAGAATGGTATCAAACACAGCAGGGGATAACACATCATTCAAAAGTGCACCCTGTTGAGGGACCATACCCATAACTTCCACAAGTCTGGCTGGGGGTGCCAAATGCTGACCGCAGACTGAGACTGTTCTGAGACCAGAGTCAAAAACAGACGCGGCGTCAGCCAATTTTGCCGGGGCTTCAGCCCTGAATGTTTTGAGTGTAGCCCCAAATGTATTTTGAAATGTTGACTGACAAATATGAAACCGGACAATAGCCTATGTAAACCCCCGAAATCAGTTGCCTTATTTCACTGTGCTTTGGCTTTGCACATACTGCATACAGCCTGTAAATATAGACATAGGTCTTAAAAATAATCTAGCCTATAGAATAAGTTTCTTTGCTGTCGGTAGCCTATGGGCTACTCCGTTTCTTCCTCTCTGTTGAATATGCAGCAGATAGGGGAGGAGTTGACATCAACTAACGTTACATTTTGGCGAGTTAACAGCAGTTAGCAGGAAAGACAGCAAAAATGAAGCAAATGAGGCTATGGGGATTTTTCCAAAAGAAGTCAGTGGGTAGCCAGGAACACTGGTTTTATCACACTGCACTTGTAACGAGAGCCAGCAGGTAGATAGCTGTGCAGTGTGTAAACCTCACTCTCCTGACCTCAAAAGGTGTACAAACAACTGACGTAACATGTTAGCTCCTTGTTTGTGCATCCGCCTCTCATGCCGGAGATGTCAGTTCGAGTCCCGTTCGTAGCGTACTTTTCTTGTTTATCATGTGTTGTTTTCTCTAAGGATAACCAATGAGCATTAGCATAAAATGTATGTGTGACTTGTTTTGTGATATTAGTTTGTAGTAAACATACACTTTGATTTGATTAATTGGTTTTGTAGAGGGTAGCAAAGATGAGCTACAGACTGAGGAGCCAGCAGCAGCTGTGCCAGAATCAGGCATGGAAACTGGTAACAATTAATCAGTCACTTTACTTTAGAGAAAGTTAAAAGTGAAACATTGTTTATCCCAATGCTCCTAATGAAAGGATTTTGATAGATGAACATTGAGAATTATATACAGTTCGATGCCATGGTGTGTCAATGAACATAGAATAAAGTCATTCATGTATTCCTTTAACTTAGGATCTTATACATCATTTTGACTATTTGTGTCAAAAAATATCAATTATTTATATTAAAAAAGTTTTTTACCTCACCTCACTTCTTTTATAATATAACTCTTTTGTGATGACTTTATGGTAATGCACATGAAAATTCAAGAATCATGATAGATCTTAGAGCAATCCCACTGATCTGCTCTTCCCAATACATTTTCTTCAATGGTATTGGTCTACAATTTGACATATGTAGCACTTGATGAATTAGTTGTTTGAAGCTGATTTGCAATAAGTTATATGCTGTATCTGTTCTTTTGCATCACAGATGATTCAGGGAGGAGAGAGGATGAGTTAGTCGAGGATAGTACTAGAGTGGAAGGTTTAGGAACTGTAGAAACAGGCCCAGCCAGAGCAAAACTAAAAGAAAACCCTCTTACCAACTTTGGACTACAGAGAAGTGGTTGCTAGTATGAAAATAAAATTGTCTGGGCTAAGCCCCGGATGTCCTTCAATGCTGGAAATGCCTCTGGTCAAAAACCATACTTGAGATGGCAAAAACGGCACCACTAACAAAAGACTAACAAAAGTGCATCACTTTGAGATGGAACTCATGTGTCAATGGTTGAAGTCCCCTTGTGGTATTCACACAGCACTGAAATGGTCTCGCATGCTATATGCCCAGGGGAATGACAGCGGAAGCCATGATCATAAGCCCTAAAAGCCTGTGAAATGTTCCGAACTTCTTAAATTACTTCAAAGAATTCTCATTAAAAAAAATCCTCCACGTGCAACGATTTTCCCTTTTCACTGGTATTTGAATGGGGAAAAGTGTATGAACATTGGGGGAATGTTTATTTCAGAAAACTGGTTCGCCATAATGGCCCCAGCATTCTTTATGGGGGACAACGTGCAATTCTTGTGTTCAATGTATGTTCAGTGTACATCTAATTCTGCATGTCCCATTGGTCATGGAGAGAGAGGCTGAATTCGATCAGGCAGTTATAAAAAGCAGTCACTCTGAATGTATTTACAGCAGAGGATGCCAGATAAACCATCTTTCCTAGCATAGATCGGGTAAGAATGTGCAAACATGGAGGGAATTGAGAGTAATCAGGCGCACCACAACAGTCCCAGCATTTTTATGGGGGGACAACACGTAGTGCTTATATTCACTGTGTGTTTTGTGTACACTTGTGCTTGATGAACATCAAAATGTGTTATGCATGTCTCGAGACATTTAGTCATGGAGACAGGGGCTGAATTCGGAACATTTAACCCTCTGGGGTCGACGGACGCGCCTGTTCGTCCTGCTGGATTTTTTCGTCATTACAGCGGAAACAACATAAAATTCTCCATCATTTTGGGGCATACAGATAAGTGTAAGACATCATTAGAGACTATAAAGGGTCTGCTTTTATTTGTGTACACTCACAATAATAACAAAACCTGGTGCTTTTGTAAATTAATGAAAATAAAAAGGGAAAATGAAACTGTGACTACTTATCACACAAACATGAAACATATGTCTAAAGCTTAAAATGTGTACTTTTAAATAAAACAATTCAAATTTAAAACAAATATTCTCCTGTAATGTAATCTGTATGAATCAAAGCGATGTACAGTTTCTCCTGGCTCAGCTAATTATACCTAATGTGATCACACCCACGGGCAGAGGCCGCTATTCATATGGTAATGTGCTGAGGCGCTCAATGCAAATGGTAAACGCCCCCCAATATGTCTTAAAAACAACAAGTTCATTCTGCGTGTTCACGATACACAAGTGAGGAAACTCCTGGATAGTGACGAAGAGTTAACATTTTCCTCAGAAGAAGAGCGGGACTCTGATGAACGTTTGTATTTTGAAGAGAGACTTGATCCAGCCGAGGTTACAATTTCAGATTAGTAAGTAATTTAGTTTTACTTACATTAGTTGACATGCTATTTTATGTAAACATGTACATATTTTACATATTGAAATTTGAAATATGACTCTTATAAGCAAGTTTTAGTTACATTTAAATGTTGTTTCGGCTAAAGCAGGCATTTAAATTGTATGCCGTATGATATTAATATGATATGTAATGTGGTATTAAAATAAAAGGAATGTTTAGATTATATTTTTACTAGTGTTTATGCTGCCTCATTGTCATCAACGAGGCTTGTGCTTGCAAATATCTGTTCAGGTGTAAATAAGTAAAATGCACTTTAAATATGCCCATATTAGAAAATCTGCATATTATAATGATTTCTGAAGGATCATGTGACACTGAAGACTGCAGTAATGATGCTGAAAATTCAGCTTTGATCACAAATTGCATTTTACAATATATTCAAATAGAAAACTGTTCTTTTAAATTGTAAATAGAGTTCACAATATCATTGTTTTTACTGTATTTTAGATCAAATAAATGCAGCCTTGGTGAGCAGAAGAGACTTCTTTTAAATGGCAGTGTAGGTTTAAAATTAAGTAAAGTCTTTATGTTACGAAAATGTATAGTCAGATTACTTCTTTTAAATTAAAACTTGATTTTGATAATTAAGTCTCCTCACATTCATTCTCTTTCTGTCACATTCCTCAGTGATAGGCCCAGGGGAGGGGTCCTTGTCTCCTCAGATGTGAATTACAATCAATATTCATGATCATTCACGCCTCCTCGCATATGACCTTTCTAACACTAAAAGTTAAATTATTTTTTTTTTGTATGAATGAGTGGTCAGTGGTCAGGATTTCACATAATTTTTTAGCAAAGAAAAGTGTGTTTGTGTCTTTTTGTTCAGTTTTATATTAAAACTATTATTTATATTGTCAAGCCAGTTCTCGCCTCTTCCTTTCCCTTAAATCCCTTTACAGCTTCCTTTTGGAAAGTGAACACAGACAGACAACATTTATAACATAACATTATAAAACATATGTGGAATGAGCATAAGTTTCCAGAACATCCCTCTCTTGTGTCTTCATAGAAACCGTTCCTTTACAGGTTGTGAACCTCTCCACAGAAAACATCTGTTTACAGGCCAGAACCAGACCTGGTACTCTGTCTCATGTCATGAGTGTGAAGTCCAATGAGACATGTGAGGTGAGATTTCAGAGAATTTCAGCTGATATTGAAGAGATCAGTGTAAACAGTTTACTGATTGATTTATTGATAAAGTACTCTGATTTTTTTCTCTCTCGAGGATGAAGACCTCAGTTTTACTGACAATGTGCAACATGAGATTCACCTGGTGGATGATGTACTGGTGGCTCACCCTTATAGGCATTTCCCACCCACTCAGTATAGATAAGTTAGAGAACTTATCACCAAGCTCCTTAAGAAAGGATAGATCTGAGAAAGCACTTGTGCTTATGTTTCACCTATCTTACTAATTAGGACAACTGATGGCAGTCTCAGGCTTTGTGTCCATTATAGGCAGTTGAACTCAAAGACCAAGCGAGACACTTTTTCTCTGCCTAGAATAGATGAAAGCTTTCATACACAACAAGGATCAAAGTTCTCTTCTTCCATTGAAATAGCTAGTAGATATCATCAGGCTGCTGTCCACGTGTGAGACTGCATTGACGACCCCATTTAGGATCTTTGAGTATTCTCGGATGCTCTTTGATGTTTGCAATGGACCTTCAACATTTTAACATCTTATGCTTCCATGGGTGATCACATTTTTCAGATCATGCTAGTGTACCTTGATGACATACTAGTATACTCACCCACTTTTCATGAGCACTTGCAGAGACTGGAAGTAGCTTTAAACAGACTAATGGAAACAGGTTTCAAAGTTAAGCCTGAAAAGTGTCATTTCTTGCAGCAAGAAGTAACTTTCTTAGGTCATCAGATCTCAGCTCAAGGTATTGGTACTGATCCAGGTAAAGTTGAAATGGTCAACCAGTGGACAATTCCCTGTACAGTTAAGGAATTAGACTCATTCTTAAGGCTCTGTAGTTACTGCAAAAAGTTAAATGAGGGTTTTTCTAGAATTTCCGGACCCCACCATAATTTAGTGAATCTGTGTACCAAGCAGATTAATGCCACAAAGAGAGAGTTTAGTGCTTTATGGTCATCAGAGAGCCAATTAGTGTTTGAGATACTGAAGGAGAAGCTTACTTCTGTTCCTGTGTAAGGGTATGTAGATTTAAAAAAACATTGGAGGCTAATGCGAGCAGTGAATGCCTGGGTGCTGTCTTATAACAGCAGCAGGGTGAGTGTAGTAGAGTCATAGCTTATTAGACATTAGAATAGCATGAAGCTTGAGCTACTGGCCCTCAAGTGTGCTATCTCTAAAAAATTCTGTAGTTACCAGCTGGTTCCAAGTTTGTGATCATCACAGAAAACAACTGATGTCCTCTCTAGGCAGCCATCAGCAGGGGAGCCTGCCGCTCCTGAGGGTGCAGAATATGACTGTCTTGCCACCTGCAATATAATAAATCAAGGATCCTTGATCCTTAGAGCCTGACTTAGTGCTGGCTGATGAAAGGTGTTGTAGGGTTAGACAGATTCGTACTCTAAAGTGTGGAGTAGAGGAAGGCAAAAACCCTCAAGGAAGTACTCCAACTCTACTGGGTTTTACAACAGCTGATCTGAAGGATTTTCAATTGAAAGATCCCACTCTCAGTTCTTTCAGAACCTTTTGGTAACGTAAACATAAGCTCACCATTCTTGAGAGATTTCGACTATCAAAGTCTGTACAGTCACTGATAAATCAATGGAAGTGTGTTAGAGAGCTGGATGCTTGTTTTATCACATTGTGAATTACCAACATCCTGGTGAATGTCAACAGCTGCTCTTACCCACATGTCTAAAAGAACAGGTCCTTGCAAGTGTTCATGACAGCATGGGACATCTGAGCACATACTAAACCTGTTGAGGCAATGATGCTTCTGGGTTGCCATGTATAAAAAAGTGAAGCGGTAGATCAAAGAGTGCTAAAGGTGCATCTTAACCAAGATGCCTAAGCCAAGGATACATCCTCTTATGAAGCCATTTCTGGCTTCAAGGCCCCTTGAATAGTGGCAGGGGATTTTACTGTGCTTGAACCTGACTCTGATGGCTGTGAGAATGTGTGAATTGTGACTGATGTTTACAACCAAGGGTCAGAAAGCTGATACCACTACCAAGATCCTTCTGAAAGAGTGGTTCATGAAATATGGTGTGCCTGAACGATTGCATTCAATCAGGGCAGAAATTTTGAAATGGACGTGATTGCAGAGCTGTGTAAAATGTATGGTTTAAAGAAAACCCTCACCACCCCTATCAGCCTCAAGGTAACATTCGAGTGCTTTAACAGAACACTCCATGACCTATTATGTACAGTACACTTCCCTCTGTAAAGAAAAAGCGCTGGCCAGAACACCTTCCTGAGTTGGATTATGCTTATAATGTAACACCAAATGCATCCACTTGATACTCACCACATTACTTGCTATTTGGAGTCAACCCGCATCATCCAGTTAATGCACTGCTAGGTCAAGAGCATACTGTGGACAGAAACGTCCAAATCCTGACTTATGGCAATCCATTCTTGCCTTATTAGTGCTCGGAGTTGATCTCAATTTGTGGGCTTCTGCTTGTCCACTCGCCATTTGAGGATTGACCACAGATTCTCTATGGGATTAAGATCTGGGGAGTTGCCTGGCCACAGATCCAAAATTTCAATGTAATGATCTCTGAGCCACTTCATTATCACTCTTGCCTTATGACATGGTGTTCCATCATGGTGGAAAATGCATGGATCATCACCAAATTGCTCCTGGATCGTTGGGAGAAGTTGTTCTTGCAGGACATTTTGATACCATTCTTTATTCATGTCAGGGTTTTTGGATATTCACCTCTGAACTATGAAAAAAGGCCAATGAGAGTTGGCAACCAGTATTTGCATGTCCCGCCCCTGGACATACGGGTATTTAAGCAGTGCAAATATGGGAGTTCATTCAGAAAATTTCTTCGGAGCCGATGGTCGTGTTTGCAGACTGCTGCGTTTTACACACCGAGTTCCTGCTATCCTCTGCTGCATGCTGTTGGATTCTACGGCGCACAACAGCGGCTTTCTCCTGTTTGCACGGCTGTGCACTTCCGCAACTATGACAACGTTGCGGTCGCGGCTTGCTTACAACCGTAAGCAAGCCACTCCAGCCACCCCCACGTCGCTCCTTCTTCTCACGGGATTGAGGACGATGCGGCTGGCGATGGAGGCGGTTCGGGGATGGCAGCGGGTGCAGCTCCGCCAGGTACGCCCCCTCGGACCAACCGCGCCCCGGCACGCTCGTTGACTCCCGTCCCCGCTCGAGGTTGCAGCGACTCGCCTCACAGCCAGTCTGCCTACCCTCTTGTGATGGAAGCAGATGAGTTCACCGCGACATCGGAGGGCGTGGGCTCTGATGCTGAGTGCTCCTCTGGGCTGCCGCCTTCGGGCTTGCACACCCAGGAGGAGGCCGACGCACAGATGTCCAAAATGCTTTCCCGGGCAGCCAACAGCGTGGGCCTGGATTGGAACCCTCCATCCTCCCCACAGCCATCACGGCTGGACGATTGGTTCTTGGGCGTGGGGCGCCCGCTCACAGCCTCGCCCCCGGTTCCTTTCTTCCCGGAGGTGCATGATGAGCTGATGTCTTCGTGGAGAGCACCCCTCTCCACTCGTCGCACCGCCACCTGCTCATCCGCCCTCACCACCCTCGACAGCGGATCGCGCCACAGGTACACAGAGATCCCCCAGGTGGATAGAGCTGTTGCACTCCACTTATGTCCCGGAAGCACTACCACCTGGCGGGACCGCCCTGTACTCCCTTCCCGGTCCTGTAGAGCAACATCCTCGCTCACCGCGAAGGCCTACAGTGCTACCGGACGCGCCGCTTCCGCCCTGCATGCCATGGCTCTCCTGCAGGTCCACCAAGCCAAGGCACTTCGCAACATGCACGGGGGTGGCCCTGATCCCGACACGCTGCAGGAACTGTGCTCAGCAACCGACCTCGCCCTGAGAGCGACGAAGGTCACAGCGCAGGCACTCGGGCAGGCGATGGCCACTCTGGTGGTCCAGGAACGTCAGCAATGGCTGGACTTGGTTGAGATGCGTGAAGATGACAAGACTCGCTTCCTCAACGCCCCTGTCTCCCAGTTCGGCCTCTTTGGCGACACCGTTGAGGACTTTGCCCAGCAGTTCTCCATGGTGAAGAAGCAGACGGAGGCCATTTCGCACATCATGCCGCGCCGCAAGCTTGTCGCCACGGCCCAGGCCCCACCTGCTCGCCAAGGGCGTCCTCCCACGGCCAGAAGACCTTCTGCTCCGCCCCAACCTGGGCCCAGCTCTCAGCCCCGGCGTCGAGCAAACCGCAGGAAGCGTACGCCCCCTGCCTCACGGACCCCTTCGAGGACCCGGAAGGCTCCCAAGCGTCCCTGAGACAGCGGACCCAGAGGACGAGAAGTTAGCTCCGGAGGTTGTAAGAACGCTCCGTCCCCCGGTGGAGGGCCTGGAGGAGAATCTTTTGTTTTTTCATTTGCTGCACCCCTGACGGGGCTGCGGTACCCAAATTCTCAATAAAAGAGATATTTCCTTTACCTCTGGGTCACATGGCCCGCAAATGCCGTTCTCACGGCACTTTGCTTTCAGGCCTCAACAGTCTCGGCGCCCAGGATGCGGTGCTTCCGCCCTTAGCCCCACGACTGTTCCCCGGCCGGCCGGTTCAGACGAGTCCAGAGGACACCAGCATCAGACCTCCTCCTCATTCACGAACCCGCCCCCTGCCAGGTGCGTGGAACAAGGTAAGTGCTTTGAGTTTATTCTCAGCACCAGAGCCTCGGGACGCCACAGCGCCTCCCGACGCCGCGTTATCTGTTCCGCACCGCTGCGAAGCCCGCCGGATGCGTCCAAAATACTCGTCCCCTTGGTGCCCCTAGCGCGGAGCTTAGAGGCATGGCTTTCACTGCCCAGCTCGTCCGCGGTGGCTGCACTGGACCATCCGACTTCGGTTCCGCCAATTCAGTTTGCCAGGACTCCGCCCCCTTCGTGGGCGTTCGATCCTCCGCAGTGCATGGCGAACATGCCCACTCCCTGCGCGAGAAATCGCCTCCCTTCTAATCAGGGCGCGATAGAGCCTGTCCCTCCGACCGAAGCGAAGAAGGGTTTCTACAGCCCTTGCCGTTGTACCCAAGAAAGCGGCGGCATACGACCGATCTTGGACCTCGCGAGTTTTCAATCGGACCTTGTCCAAACGCCCGTTCAAAATGCTTACCCAGAAACAAATTCTGTCTGGCGTCCGGCATCTAGATTGGTTAGCAGCGGTAGACCTGAAGGGCGCGTACTTCCACATCTCAATTCAGCCCTCGACATCAACCCTTTCTACGGTTCGCGTTCGGCGGCCAGGCGTATCAGTACAAGGTCCTCCCCTTGGCCTGTCTCTGTCCCTCGGCGTCTTCCACGAAGGTCGCAGAAGCGGCTCTTGCCCTTCACGAGGAATGGGCATACGCATACTCAATTACCTCGACGATTGGCTCATTTTGGCCTCCTCGCAGGAATTACTATGCGCACACAGAGACCAGGTGCTCGAGCACCTCGGCCGTTTAGGGTTTCAGGTCAACTGGGAAAAGAGCAAGCTCACCCGGTCCAGAGCATCTCTTTTCTCGGTTTGGAGTTAGACTCAGTCTCAATGACAGCACGTCTCTCCAACAAGCGTGCTCAGTCAGTGCTGGAATGCCTCGCTTCTTTCGAACCAGGCACCGTGGTCCCTTTGAAGCGTTTCCAACAGCTCCTGGGGCATATGGCATCCTCGCGGCGGCCGCCACTGGGGTTGATGCATATGAGACCACTTCAGCATTGGCTCCAGACTCGAGTCCGAGATGAGCATGGCGCCACGGCACGCCGCGGTGTGGAAGTTACCCCGCCTGCCGCCAAACCTTCAAACCCTGGACAGACCTCTGCTTTCTACGGGCAGGAGTACCCTTGCAGCAGGTGTCCGTTGCATTCTGGTTACAACCGGCGCCTCCAAATTGGGTTGGGGTGCCGTGTGCAACGGGCGCGCAGCCGCAGGCCGGTGGAACCGAGGCCGCTGCGCTGGCACATCAACTGCCTAGAGCTGCTGGCCGTTTTTCTTGCCCTGAAGAAATTTCTTCCGTTGATTTGTGGCAAGCATGTCCTAGTCAGGACAGACAGCACCACGGTGGTGGCCTACATAAACCGCCAAGGCGAGTGCGCTCCCTCCACATGTCACAGCTCGCCCGTCGTCTCCTCCTTTGGAGTCAGCAGCGACTGGAGTCACTGCTGCGCCACTCACATCCCGGCAACCTCAATGTGCTGTCAAGACAAAACTTGCCCGGCGGAGAGTGGAGGCTCCACCCCCAATCGGTCCAGCTGATTTGGCACAGGTTCGGCAAGGCCCAGGTAGACCTGTTTGCCTCCCAAGAAACCTCCCACTGTCCGCTCTGGTATGCCCTCAAAGAGGCTCCCCTTGGGAGATGCTCTGGCGCACAGCTGGCCCACGGGGCTGCGCAAGTACGCTTTTCCCCCAGTGAGCCTTCTTGCACAGGTGCTATGCAAGGTCAGGGAGGACAAGGAGCAAGTCACTCTGGTGGCCCCCTACTGGCCCAACCGGACGTGGTATTTGGATCTCACGCTCCTCATGACAGCCCCTCCCTGGCGAATTCCCCTGAGGAAGGACCTTCTTTCTCAGAGACGGGGCACGCTCTGGCATCCGCATCCAGACCTCTGGAATCTCCACGTCTGGTTCCTGGACGGGACGCGGAGGATCTAGCCGGCCTACCTTTGGCCGTCATAGACACTATTAACCAAGCCAGAGCCCCTTCGACCAGGCATCTTTACGCCCTGAAGTGGCGTCTGTTCATGGACTGGTGTTCTTCCGAGCCGAAGACCCGCAGAAGTCGCGCAGTTAGGTCAGTGCTCGTGTTTCTTCAGGAGAGGCTGAAGAGGAGGCTGTCCCCTCCACCCTCAAGGTGTATGTTGCGCTATCGCTGACCCACCACTGACTACGGTAGACAGCAAGTCTCTTGGTAAGCCGCGACTTAATCATCAGGTTCCTAAAAGGTGCCGGAGGATGACTCCCTCCGGCCTAACCTGTTTCCCTCCTGGGATCTCTCGGTCGATCCTTATGGGACTCCGGAGACCCCCATTTGAGCAGCTTGACTCAGTTGGACTCAGGGCCTCTCTCTCAAGACCGCCCTGCTGATCGCGCTCGCTTCCATCAAGAGGGTCGGGGACCTGCATGCGTTCTCTGTTAGCAACGCTTGCCTGGAGTTCGGTCCGGCGGACACTTTCGTGATCCTAAGACCGCGACCGGGCTATGTGCCCAAGGTTCCTACCACACCCTTCAGGGATCAGGTGGTGAACCTGCAAGCGCTGCCCCGGGAGGAGGCAGACCCAGCCCTTTCACTGCTGTGTCCAGTATGTGCCTTACGTATTTACCTGGACCGCACACAGAGCACCAGACGCTCTGAGCAGCTCTTCGTCTGCTTTGGGGGACAGCAGAAAGGGAATGCTGTCTCCAAGCAGAGACTCGCCCACTGGGTTGTCGACGCCATTTCCCTGGCTTATCACACCCAGGCTGTGCCCCCCCTTTCGGGTCCGAGCCCACTCCACCAGGAGTGCTGCATCCTCGTGGGCACTGGCTAGGGGCATTGCCCTAGCAGACATTTGTAGAGCAGCGGGCTGGGCAACACCTAACACTTTTGCGAGATTCTACAATCTCCGAGTTGAGTCAGTATCGTCCCGTGTTCTCTCAGGTACCGAGCCCGTGAGAACTTCGGTGGCACGTCCACGATCTGACCGGGTGAATCGCTTGCACCCAGCGCCTTCCCCTAACCAGGGGAAACAGTGTGCCTTCTTTCCCAGGAGATCCCAGGTTTGGGACACTGGTTGACTCCTCCCTAGCCCTCGTGGGTCGCAGTTCTCTTGGAGGAACTTCGCCGACCCAAACCACTCGCGGGTACCACTAGCTACCCTGTACTGGTATAGGTGCACCACAGGTAAGGCCTCCTGTTCGGACTCCCCCTGTGTGTAAAACCACGGTTCTGTCCCCTCACGAGAGTTGACTCCGTGTTTTCCTTAGGCAGTTACAGCTGCCTCGGGTGCCGTGCTGTATGCTTCCCCCCTCTGCGAGGCTGGATCTACCACCGCACTACTGTTCTGCATAAGACCTAAGTATAGGCCATGCGATGTATTTGCCACTCAAAATTTGCCTCCCCTCCTGGGTAGGTGTGGCCTCCGCAGGGTCTTCTCCACCCTAATAAGGGCTAAGACCCCCTTCCCTCAATGCGTGTAAGGGCCCCGGCCGTAGTTGCTCTATGCGAGAACATAGAGAGAAAAGAGGCCCAGTCAGGCTGGCCCATTCCCATGTTGGCGGCCGTCACCTTGTTCCCCCCTCCAGGGTAACGATAAGGAATCCTGATGGCTTAAATGGGGCATTGGGGAAGGGTACGTGCAGCCTGATACAGTTGGTGCGTTCTGCACGTAGGAATACCTGCTCGCTCCTGTATCAGCGGATCACGTACATGGCTCAGCGCATGGCTCTTTTTAAGTGGACCCCTAGTGTCGCTTCTCTGACACAGCGTGGAGAAGGCGACAGAAGGAGAACGTCTAGGTTACGTATGTAACCTCCGTTCCCCGATGGAGGAGCGAGGCGTTGTGTCTCCCCTGCCACGTCGCTGAGCCGAGCCCCTGTTGTGGCCGGACCATTTCCGGCTCCTCAGAAAAATCCTGAATGAACTCCCGTATTTGCGCCGCTTAAATACCCGTATGTCCGGGGGCGGGACATGCAAGTACTGGTTGCCAACTCTCATTGGCCTTTTTTCATAGTTCAGAGGTGAATATCGGCGCTCAAGAGAGACCCCTAGTGTCGCTTCTCTGACACAACGTCTCATTCCCTCCATCGGGGAATGGAGGTTACATACGTAACCTAGACATTTTTATGATTAAGTAAATTTTTTTGGCCAATTAAGCTTTTTGCAATTGTCTAAAATGCATCTGATCACTCGGCATAATAATCTAGAAACGATGTGAATCAATACCACAACAACTGAAGCAGAAAACTTTGTGAAACATTTTTTTTTTATGTAAAAAACATTTTTATAAAATAAAAATAAATGTACCTAAAATTTCTACTCTAATAAAATTTTTATTTAAACATCTGTTTAGGGATTCTGTGATTTTTGTGTATGTGTTTTCAATTGGTTCTAAATGTTATTACATATTTAGAATAAATGTATGTGTGAACTCATAGATGAATCATGATTTCTAAATGAAAACGTCTCGGGTTACTTGACTGTAACCCTTGTTCCCTGAAAAAAGTGGAACGAGATTCTGCGGTGAATTAGCGCTTTGGGAACAGCTTTATGTGTGACCAGCTGTGAATATGTGTGCAACACATCAATGAAAATTCAGCGGAATGTATAGCCTCTGCCGGTGACATCATTGGATGCACCTGTAGCAGTGCTATATATAGATGCGTCACAGGTGCATTATCAGGTATTTTGTCTGAAGAGCAGTCCTGGGGCATCCCAGTGCCGCAACGAAGCACAGCATCTCGTTCCGCTTTTATCAGGGAACAATTGTTACAGTCAAGTAACCCGAGACGTTCCCTTTCAAAAAGCTACACTTATGATGCTGCGCTGAATTAGTGCTTTGGGAACGAGAATATTCACGCCGCCACACTGTGGATGTCCGGACCCCTTACGGTTGTGTAATGTGCTCACAAGAGCGCGAGAGGTCTCAGACATGAGCTTGTGATGTCGACTCAAGGACATAAGAGC
This sequence comes from Xyrauchen texanus, assembly GCF_025860055.1. Classification (NCBI taxonomy): domain Eukaryota; kingdom Metazoa; phylum Chordata; class Actinopteri; order Cypriniformes; family Catostomidae; genus Xyrauchen; species Xyrauchen texanus. Next base: position 33,722,856 of record NC_068286.1, on the reverse strand, counting down.
CCGGAGTGGCATGAACATCAAAACTATAAAATCTAATGAATGTGTGCGGAGAGGACCAGCCTGCCGCATTACAAACATGCTGCAGAGGGACACCTCTAGCCAATGCTTTAGAGGAGGCGACCCCTCTGGTACCTACTGGTGAAGCTTGATCGCACACCTCGTAGGCCAGGGCAATAGGGTCCCTCACCCAATGCGACAGTCTGCTTGGTGGCGGCCGCCCCCATGGCAAACGAATAGTTGCCCTGACTTATGCCACTGGCTAGTGCAGTGGACATAAGTCTGAGGGGCATGGACTGGACAAAGTCTGTGAAGTCTTTCCTGCTCCGGCGTTGTACCTGCCGCTTGATAAGCCCTCCCCACTAGCATGAAGGTAGTTCTGCATGGCTTAGAAGGGATAGCAGGTTTTTTCAAAGATGATGCCAAACCCGGCGAGAGATAACCCGCCAGTGTCTCTTCGACCGGCAGCATCATTGAATACCCTTTCAGCACCCACAATAGTCGAATATAACGACGTCGAGGGCACGTGCATGCACGAGGTATAAGGTTTCCTCCACGAACAAGCAAGCTCATCGTGGAGGTCATCAAAGAAGGGAAGGGACTGATGAGGCGTTCCCTTACCTTGGCCACCAGACAGAAATCTGTCCTCTAACTTGGAACGTTTGGGGGTTTCTTGGTCACGTGGCCAGTCTAATTGAAGGCCACTGCATGAGTAACCACATCGAGTAACTCTTCAGAGGATTTTGAGTCATGCTTTGAGTGCTTCAAGATCACGCGAAGGACCAGCCGGATCTGGGGAGACAGCGAGCGAAAGGGACAGACCCGTCTCTCGCTCATCAGCCAGATCCATACGAGAGCCCCACGAATGAAGTGTGGGTGCCGGCTCTCGGAAGTAAGCAAGGCGAATGCGAAGCATTCTGACCGAAAGAAGGTCACAATGCGCGCACCCGCCCTGCCCCAACGCAAGAGCAGCGTGCTCTTCCCCCAAACAAACAAAACAAAACTCATGCATGTCCTTGTCAGTCATGTAACGTTGACAAGGAAACACGTTTCTCCGCCATTCTCTCTTTTTTTTGGGATATATATATATATATAGAATATATATATATATAAGTTTATATATATATATATATATATATATATATATATATATATATATATATATATATAAACTTTTTCAGAGCAGAGAGAGAAAGGAAAGAAAGTTCTGCGCACTGCCTAACAATCTCTAACTCCTAACAAAGGGAAGAAAGTTTTTAGCAGGTTTGTGAGACACACAGCACAGAATGCTCTGAATGAAAAATATCTGATGACACGCTGGTGACACCTCTATTTTATAGCCTGGCCACAGGTGCATCTAATGATCATCACCAGCCGAGGCTATAAATTTCGGTCAATGTTCATTGACGTGCTACACACATATTCACAGCTGGTCTCAATGCAGGATTGTTCCCAAAAGCGCTTAGCAAAAGCGCAGCATTATAGTGAAGCTTTTTGTAAAGGGAACACTATATACTCTCACAGTACACGATTTTGTATGTAGGGATACTCCATGCAAGTATGTGAATGCAGATGTGTCTAACTACGCAAGCTCGATTTGTTTGTAGGAGCATAATAAAATATGTCAGACCGCAATTCATAGCACAACTATGCATTGCATTCTCAACATTTCCATAAGGGATGCTATAGAGAGATTAGTGTGAACTGTCTGCTTCTCCAGTGATTTTTTTTCTCTTTCAAGCCAACTATTGCTATGTCAGAGCAACAGTTTTAGGTGAAAATTGTTTTAAGATTTTATTGCTTAAAGTGTGTGTTTTGGCCTTATAGGTGCTGCACAGGGGTGAAAAAGTTACCTTTTTAAATGCAAATACGGTCAAATCAATATTTATTGCAACTGACCTTAATAATAACACATCCATAATACCTCTGATAACACATCCAGTTAAAAGATAACTATCGTGCCCTTAAGTACTGAGATTTATTATGGCCACAGTATGCAAGAATGCACGTTATGTATGTTCATCTAGACCATGGATTAGCAATGCATTGGCCAAATGCTCTATGTACTGTACACATACTTGCATAAAGCATGTTTCTAGCCTTATTGACACTGTGAACAAAAAAGAATGTCAATGTAATGGGTAAGGATAGGCAAGGAGGAGGAGGGAACCAGCAGAACCGTCAACATAAATTTAATGACATAAAAGAACTGGAACATAACATAAAACACATAGATGCGCACACACACACAGCAGCTGCTTGTGTCTGTCTCTCTCTCTCTCTTGAACTGGCATACCCAGCTCCTCGTTATACCTCTCCTGGCTAATTGGGCAGATTCAGTGCCGGGCGTCCATCGTTACGGCTCGACCACACCCTCCTCCTCGTCACAGTAAACTTTTAAATGCGCAATATGAAACACCTGTGTTGTCACGCTTTTTGCTGCTTCCAGTTTTTTTTTTTGCACAAAAACTTGTTCAGTCTGAGAGGCTCTTAAATTCTGTTGTCTTCTTGACACAGTAACACTAAAACATATATATGCATTGGTCAACCACTCGGATCTGCGTTCACATACTTGTACTTCACTTGTCGTGAAGTATGTTTCTGGCCTTAAACAGACAGATATGCAAGAAATAGATTACATATTTGCAAAAAGGTAATGATAAATGATCAAGACATTTTTATATCTAATATGAGGCTTGAGAAAATCAACTGTCAAATGAGAGACAGTCCAATCTAGACAGCAGGCAACATAATTTTACCATTCACCGTGCATAATGCCATGATGGGTAATGTCAAAAAAGGACATGAGACCCTTCAATGATGCTCTCACAATGTGTTCTCCGAGGTATAAGGGAGGTCATAATAACATGACAGTCTTTTGACAAAAGCGAAGAAGTGAAAGAAAATTGACATGTGTTTGGGGGAAACCTATTTCTCTTTGAAGCCTCGAACAGGGCTGACGCCAATGAGCAAGGAGATCTGCAAAAAGAAAAGGTTGAGCCAGGGTGCAAAATGATTGATATTACTATTTTCCATCTGACAAGGTATTGCATAGCCTATATAATGAATTGTGACACTTTAATTAGATTGTTCAGGATGAACAAAATCAGATCTGCCTTGTTGTTCTTCTCACCAGTCATTTAACCTATCATGGGTTGGGTATATGCAACGTGAGAAATAGACGTTTAATTGTACATTTGTGATTGAAAATAAAACAATACATTTTGTATGCAGGCATTTATGCAGAGGATACTTGGGTTTTGTGAAGATTTGAGCATGTTTGTTTATTATGTTTATATATTTATCTCCGTTTACGTGGTGCTGTGCTGCATTTGGTCTGAGACACATTTTTTATATTTATTTCATAAGACTCTCAGCAATAGTAATAAAAAATGTATCAACATATACATGGGTGAATTTCAAGAAACCTGTCAAAAACACATCCTGATCATATTTTATCCACAAAAAAAAGTAAAAAAAAAAAAAAAGTTAAAATAATAATAATAATAATAAAATAAAATGTATTAGGTTCATTAAGATTTTTTCTTTTTTGCATTGTGACATTCTTTGCAAGGCAATTAAGCATGGAATATTTTTACTTTTAAAAATAGTTACACTGAAGGATCCTTAAAACTGAACTAGTCAAGGCAGAGAAAAGTGATTAAAACTGATGACAGTTTTAAAGGAATGTTATATGACCAGTTACAGGATCTGAGCTATACACTTTTCCTTATACAGTCACATCTTGATCGTGATATATTAAACTCCATAGACATATTATCCTTTAACTACCTATAACACGATTTAATAAATAAATTAAGCAAATTGAATTAATATTGTGTAAAATGAGTGTTGATTACAGAAATTGTGTTTACATCTCACCAACAATTTCAATAACAATCGTCAATAATTTAATATGAATATTATCCATAGAAGGCTTTATATATATTTTGGAAATTAATCAAGGGAATCAATCCACATGGCTTTCTGTTATGGTAATAGTTATTTTAGGACTTTTCTTAACTTCCAATTAAATAATGCCACAAAGCAAAACATTTTTAAACAAAATAAAAAGAAACATAAATAAATATATACAAATTATAATGGTTGTATGAATAGATTTTATTTTACAAATATTATTATTATATATATTGGGGTAACCCAGAAATGTTGACATGAGATTTATTGACATATCACAACATTACTCCAGAGCCGCACAGCATTTAGCAGTACTTTTGGAACTTGTTGTAGACTTTCTAGAGTTAATTTACTCTTTTTGTCTGTGTTTGTGTGTGTGTGTGTGTGTGTGTGTGTGTGTGTGTGCGTGTGTGCAGGTTTTGCTATACTTGTGAGTGCCAAATTTTATAGTATAGTAAAAGTGCTAGAGAACCCATATGTGAGGACATTTTAGCTGGTCCTCACTAGTAAAAAATGCTCATAAATCACCTAAATTATGTTAATCTTTAAATCTAACAAAGTGTACCGGTTTCTATGAGGGTTAGGTTTAGGGATAGGGGATAGAATATATCTTTAGCCTGCTATAAAATCAATGAAAGTCTATGAGATGTCTTCACAAGTATAGCAAAACAAAAAAGTGTTTGTGTCCACTCTGTGTATGTACAGTTCTGTGTATGGTGATGCTTGTCCCAGTGGAGCTCATTAAAATCCCCACAAGCGGAGGGTGTCACAACCACCCAGACAAACAGCCCTGCCACCCTGCATAGTGATGCCACCTATCTGTCTGTCTGCAGCTAAGAGATAGAGCTGAGGACCCACAGTGACAGCCACAAAGAGTCTTGCGTTCACCCCCTGTGCAACCCCTGTTCATCCCACCATTATTAGACATAACAGGGCCTGGTGCTGGAAACTAGGGCCATGGGTGCACAGATAAGTATTCATTAATTTATGTCCCTTTGAATTTTAAATGGCTGAGGATGCATGTGTGGCATATATAGTGGGTTATCAGCACAACGGACAGCGTTATGGCAGAAACACAGATTATAGCACCATGGACAGCTCCGTCAGCAACCTTTTATCAGGTGAGGCTTGCTGTGGGTGTCAATGGAATTTAAAACAGAATGCATTATGTGTGGATGGTTTTAAGGAATATTTCACCCAAATATTAGAACTCTGTCATCATTTACTCACTATAATGTCATTCCAAACACAATTAACTTTCTTTTGAGGAATACAAGGAGATGTTAAGCAGTAGCAAAAGGCAATATACCAGTTAAATCAGTATACCAAATGTGTCAACCAATAGAAAATGCTGCCACATGGAAGGGGATGCGCATTCCAATCGGAGGTTACACTACAAATTATCATTATATTATTTTTATCAGACATTAGTTACTTTTGCATTATTTTTGCATTTAGGAATTATTCATCAGTGTTTTAAAAATGTGGTAAAGAATAAAATATTTATGGTTAAGGCAATCAGAGAAAGAAATTAGAACAAACTTGATAATTATTAGCTTTGATTGGCCTCTGTGATGGGGAACTGACTCTCCGCTTTGCTCCACTTACCTTAGTTACTGTTGCTGAGACTGACAAACTTTCCCACCAGTATTTGTTGTGCCGCAAACATGGAGAGATAAGCAATTGTACTGAATAACTACCTTAGGAAATAGGAATTAGTATATAAAACCTTTGTCAACCGTGAATTTATTGTCACCAAGAAGTTTTCTAGAATCCAGTATAAAAGGCTAAATCTGAAACAAATTCTAAAAAGGGAGCAGCCTAATTTTGGCTTGGATTGAACAACAATGTTGAGTAGATCAAATATTATTTTTAATAAATAAAACATCACAGGTTTACTATTAATATGGATATAGTGATAAATAAAAAAAAAGGTACAGTATTTTCATATTCTTTTTCTGAAGTTTTTGAATCACTTTCCATAAAAATTTGTATATTGTGATAAATATCATTATCACCTAAAACAGTGGTTCCTAACTCTGTTCCTAGAGTCCCCCCAACACTACACATTTGGGATAACTCACTAATCAAACACACCTGATTGAACCCATCAGCTCATTAGTGGATAGTACAATACCTGAATTGGGTGTGTCAGAAAAGGGAGATATACAAAATTTGCAGTGTTGGGGGGCCTCCATGAACAGTGTTGGGAACCGCTTTTAATTATCAAATTATATATATATATTTTTGCTCATATCACCCATTCCTATGCACTGTTGTAGAATAATCTGGTGATAATCTAGTTCATATTAGTCATTTGCTACAGTTTATTCCAAAACTTCAGAAGCCATAGGTCAGCTATTTGTGAGGAAAATACCAAAAATGACTTCATTAGTTACTTAAAATCTCTATAGAAAAATTTGTGACTAATGACATTCTGAGCATTAATGAGTGAACTGTTTATTTAAGAAAAGTGAGAAAAGGTGAGAAAAGGAAAAATAAGTTGGAGGTGAACAGATGGGAGGGTGTTCAGAAAGACCCAAGGGTTTGCATGGTGCATGGGCGAGTGGGAATGTGGTGTCCCCCGTGTGGAACATTCCAGCAGGGAGTGGACTGTGATGGTATTAATTGGATCTCATGTGAAGAGTCAGAAACCGCAGGACCGCAGGTACCAGGGGATTGCTTTTTGCAGCAAATGACACACACACACACACACACACACACACACACACACACACACACACACACACACACACACACAAACTTATAAGTGGTCTTAAAGCCATAAGACCACTGGCTGGGCCCCCACAAGTTAGGGGATCTCAGGTTTTACCATCCTTGTGGGGACATTTGGTCCCCACAATGTAGTATAAACATGTACACGCACGCACACGTGTTGGTGTGGCTATCCTTATGAGGACTCTCTGTAGACATAATGATTTTTATACTGTATGAATTATAGATTCAATCCCCTACACCTAAAAAAAATATATCTTTTTTATATTTAAAAAAAAACAAAATTTGTGTGTAATGAACTGTGACAAAAATGACATTGAACAGGAGGTTGAATTTTATGTCAGCTAAAATCAGTCTATGCTTTATGAATTTCTTAACTGCCCTACTCCCTCCAGTGGCCAGAGCTGAAACTACAGTTGTGCGCATGCGCAAAGTCATGAAAATACATAATTTTCCAAACATGAAAATTGCAACATGATCACACGGAAGGTCGGCACATTGTTTCCGATATGGTACCCTTGGATTGGCCACATTATGATGACTTAATGACAAACGCCATCTCCTATTAGACATGTTTGCATCAGCACTAGTATGTTTATATAGAGACTGTATCACCTATATATCATATATAGACTGTTTCTGTTCCCTGAACTACCAAACAAATCTCTCACTAAATAGTTTAGAAAAAAATTGATTTAGGTCAAACTTGAAAAAAAAAATATATAATTGAAGATGAATATCATATAAAGATAGGGCTAATAAATATCATATCTCTTTCAACCAAAGCACTGATTGTAAATGAAATTATTACAGATCATAGTTTGGATGTGCTCTGTTTGACTGAAATCTGGTTTAAACCGGATTAATATATTAGTTTAAATGACCCCCAGGTTATTATAATAAACATAAGCCTCACCTGAAGGGAAAAGGAGAAGGTGTTGCTAAATTTACTGTGAAGTTTTTGGTGTTACTCAGAGGACAGGAATAAGTTTAAGTCTTATGAACTAATAATGCTTTATGTAACACCGTCAGATATAAATAAAAAAAAATTGCTGCAATATATAGATCACCCAGGCCTAATTCTGATTTCCTTGGTGAATTTGCAAATTTTCTATCAGATCTTGTAGTTACTGTAGATAGAGCTTTAATTGTTTGCAACATTCATATAGATAATAAAAATGACATTAGCATTAGGATTAGCATTTATCGATATTCACAACTGCTTGGAGTCAGACAAAATGTGACAGGACAAATGATGCAATAATCATACGCTAGATTTAATTCTGTCATGTGGAGTTGATGTTGATACTATAGAAATTCTACCGCAGAGCGATGACATCTCGGATCATTACCTAGTCTCTTGTATTCAGGTAAAAAATTATTTCGGCCACTAAAGACAGCTTCACTAATAATCTTCCAGATCCATCTTACATTTATGCATTTGGTAGACGCTTTTATCCAAAGCAACTTACAGAGCCCTTATTACAGGGACAATCCCCCTGGAGCAACCTGAATTTAAGTGCCTTGCTCAAGGACACAATGGTGGTGGCTGTGGGGCTCGAATCAGTGTCCTTCCGATTACCAGATTACCAGTTATGTGCTTAGACCACTACACCACCACCACCACTGAGAGAATTAAAGATGGTACAATGATCACACTCATGCTCTCAAGAGAGCAGCTCGGAATGTATGTTAGATCCAATACCAACTAAGCTCTTAAAAGAGGTATTCCCTGTAATCTCAGAACCTCTTCTTAATATTATTAACTCTTCGCTATCCTTTTAACAAGTCCCAAAAAACTTTAAAATGGCAGTTATAAAACGTCTAGGTTACGGATGTAACCTCCGCTCCCTGATGGAGGGAACAAGACGTTGTGTCAAAGAAGCAACAATAGGTGTCTCTCTTAAGAGCCTTTTGCATTTCTGATCTACGAGAAAAGGCCAATGAGAAATTGGCAGACAGAATTTGAATGTCCCGCCCCCGAACATATGGGTATAAAGGAAGGGAAATGCATCTGTTTCATTTAGGATTTTTCTGAGGAGCTGACAATGAGGTTCGGCCAGAACAATGGCTCGGTTCAGCGACGTGGTGACAATAGGGGTCCAATTTAAATCACGCCATGCTCTGAGCCATGTACGTGTACTGCTGACACAGGAGCGGGCAGGTGTTTTACGTGCCAAAGCGACCAACTGTGCCAGGCTGCACGTACCCTTCCCCAAAGCCCCATAAAATCGTCAAAGCCTTCTGGTTCTTTATCCCCGACAGGGGGGAACAAGGCAATGTGCCAACCATGGTCTCTCTATGTTTCTCGCAGATAACTTATCACTATCATATGCACTCAGGGAAAGCGATCTTTCCCACTTTTCCTATTCTTTCAGGGGGGGAAAGACCCTGCAGAGACCACACCTGCCCAGACTGTGGGAGGAAAAGAGTGGTGAAATACATCACATGGGCTTTTAGGTCACATGTGGAGAATGGCACGGTGGTAGATCCTACCTCATTGGGAGGGAGGAGTTGCTATAAAACATGGTGACTGGGGGTCCGCGAGGACTGCCCAAGGGAGACGCTGGTCCGCTCGCAAGGGGACCGCACCATGGAAAAATACGCACAGGGTTAAACGTTCACGTGGGAGCCCGTCCTGTGGAGCACCTATTCCAGTACAGGGTAAATTGAGTACCCGCATTGGTCTTGGTCGGCGAATTCCTCCGCTGAATTTGCAGACCAGAGTGCTAGGGAGGAGTCATCCAGGGAGCCAAGGTCGTGGGATCTCCTGGGGTAAAGGCGCACTCTATTACCTCAGTGGAGGGAAAGGGCGCTATGTGCAAGTGGTCCACCCGGTCAGTTTGTCAGTGTGTACCGAGTTCTACCGGCTTGGACCTGAGAAAACACGGGACGAAATCGACTCAACCCTAAGATTGTAAAATCTTGCAAAGGTATTGCGTGCTGCCCAACCTGCTGCTCTGCATATATCTGCTAGGGAGGTGCTGTTGGCCAGTGCCCACGACGATGCCACACTTCTCGTTGAGTGTGTTAGAACCCGCAAGGGGGTGGGCACGGCCTGGGTGTGATAGGTCAGTGCTATGGTGTCAACCACCTAGTGGGAAAGCCTCTGGTTGACAGCGGAAAGGGAACGCTGTCTCCAAACAAAGCAGACAAAGAGCTGCTCAGAACGTCTAAAGTTCTGCATGCGGTCCAAGTAGATACACAAAGCAAGTACCGGGCACAGCAATGAAGGGGTTGGGCCTGCCTCCTCCTGGGGCAGCGCTTGCAGGTTCACTACCTGGTCCCTGAAGGGAGTGGTGGGAACCTTGGGCACATAGCCTGGTCGCAGTCTTAGGATCACGTGAGTGTTTGCCGGACCGAACTCCAGGCAGGTGTCGCTTACAGAGAACGCTTGCAGGTCCCTCACCCTTTTGATGAAAGTGAGCACGATCAGGAGGGAATTTGCTGGCCAGGTGACCCAGAGACAAAGGGAATTGCTATTTTATTGAGAATGTGGGTAGGCAAAGTAAGTAAACTTAACTGAAAATTCTCCTCCCGGCCCTCCACCGGGGGACAGAGTGGTCTGCTTACAAGCTCCGGAGCAAACATCTTTGTCCCTGAGTCATCCGTCTCAGGAACGATTGGGAGCCTTCCGGGTCCTCGAAGGGGTTCGTGAGATGGGGGGCGTGCGCCTACTGTGGGGTGCTCGACGCTGGGGCAGAGAGCTGGGCCCGGGTCGAGGCAGAGCTGTTTGTTTCTTAGGCGCCACATGGGGATGCCCCCGGCGGTCAGACAGGGCACGGCCCGCGCTGGAGGTGCGGCAGGGCATGATGTGAGATATGGCCTCCGTCTGCTTTTTCACCGCTGAGAACTGCTGGGCAAAGTCCTCTACAGTGTCGCCGAAAAGGCCAGTGACGCATTTCTAACATGTTCAGCCACAGATGTCATTCCTGAACCACGAGAGTGGCCATCGCCTGCCCGACTGTGACCTTCGTGGCCCTGAGGGTGAGGTCGGTCGCTGAGCGCAGTTCCTACAGCACGTCAGGATCAGGACTACCCAAGTGCAGATCTTTAAGAGCCATGGCCTGGTGAACTTGCAGGAGGGCCATGGCATGTAGGGCCTTGGAGGGGAGCACAGGGCGACCCCACCTGGTGGTGGCGTTCTTTGGGCACGGGTGGATCGCAACCGTTCTTTCCACCTGGGGAACTGGCGTGTACCCGTGGGCCGCTCCGCGGTCAAGGGTAGTGGGAGCGGATGAGCGAGAGGCATGGTGACGTGTGGAGAAGGATGTTCTCGTCAGCTCATCATGTACTTCCAGGAAGAAAGGAACTCGGGGGGGGGGGGGTTTGGGGCGGCTGTGAGTGGCGCGCAGACCCGAGGAACCAATCATCCAGCCGCCTAGGCTGTGGGGAGGACGGAGGGTTCAAGTCCAGCCCCACGCAAACGGCAACCCGGGCAAGCATGTCGGACATCTGGGCGTCAGCCTCAGACTGGGCGTGCTGGCCCAAAGTTGGCAGCCCGGTCGAGTCATCCGCATCAGACGCCAGACCACTCTTCGATGCAGCGGCGAGCTCATCCGGCTCGGGGGGGCTCAAGAGGATAGGCAGGCTGGCCATGAGGCGAGCCGCTGTTACCTCGAGCCCGGACGGAAGTCAACGAGCATGTCAGGGGGCGGGTGGTTCGCAGGGACGTACCCGGCAAAACCGCGTCCGCTGCCATCCCCAAATCACCTCCATTGCCAGCTGGGTCATCCTCAATCCCGTGGGAAGAAGGAGCGAGGCAGGGGGCGGCTGGAGTGGTGTTCCTTCTGAGGAAGGAAAGCCACGACCACAACATTGCCATGCTCATGTTCTCGCAATGAGAACATGAGCCATCCACAAACGCTGCCTTGGTGTGATCGCTGCCCAGACATGAGACAGCACCTGTGGCCGTCAGTAGCGAGCACTCTACCGCATCCAGGAACTACACAGGGGCGAAAGGGCATGTGAAGAGGACGTTCAATGCTGCTGTGTATTGCTCTTTTAGAGAAAATACTCTTTTAATAGTAATTTCTCTTTTACTGCGCTGTTGAAGCGCCCAGGGGCGAAGTTGCACTGCCGTGCAGAGAAGGAGAAAGCTGCTGGTATGCACCGTAGATCCAACAGCAATCACACTCAGAGATGGGAGGAACAGTGTGTGACTCGCAGCTCGCTGCATACACAACCAGTCGGCTCCTAAGAAAATTTCTGAATGAAACCAACGCAGTTCCCTCCCTTTATACCCGTATGTCCAGGGGCGGGACATGCAAATTCTGTCTGCCAATTTCTCATTGGCCTTTTCTCATAGATCAGAGATGCAAAAGACTCTCTAGAGAGACCTCTAGTGTCGCTTCTTCGACACAACGTCGAAGTGAGCGACAGACGGGGAACTGCTTATTAAGAAGCAACAACATGATCCTGGAGAATTGGCTAATTATAGACCGATTTCAAATTTCCCGTTTATGTAGAAAAATACTAGAAAAGGTTGTGTCCTCCCAATTATGTTAATTTCTACAGAGAAATTTTATATATGAACAATTTAAGTCTGGATTTAGGCCACACCACCGTACAGAGACTTCACTTATCAGAGTTACTAATGACTTGCTCTTATCATCTGATCACAACTGCATTTCTCTTCTAGTGCTTTTTGATCTTAGTGCTGCCTTTGAGACGATAGATCACGATAGTCTCTTGAATAGGCTAGATAATTATGTTGCCATTTGTGGAGTTGCAATAGTACTGTTTAGGTCCTATTTAGCAGACCACTACCACTTTGTCTGTGTAAATGAGAAATTGTCAAATCAAACAAAAGATTTGGGGCCACTGCTTTATATGCTTCCTCTGGGAGATATTATCAGGAATCATGGAATAAGTTTCCTCTGTTATGCCGACGATACCCAATTTTATATTTTTTGAAACCCAACAAAATGTCTCAATTCTCAAAATCAAAGATTGGATTGCCAGAAATTTCCTTCTACTCAATTCCGACAAAACAGAAGTACTAGTTATTGGACCAAAAACATCTAAAAATAATCCGCTAAAGTATCATTTGACTCTCAATGGGTGTACTGTTACATCGTCTTCAAGAGCGAAGAACTTAGGTGTAATAGTTGATACCAATATGTAATTTGAAAATCAAATTTCCAATGTTTGTAGAACAGCATTCTTCCACATAAGAAATATTACTAAGTTACTACACATGCTCTCTTTTGCTATTGCCGAAAAACAAATGAATGCATTCATGACGTCAAGACTAGATTATATAATGCATTACTATGAGTATGTCCAGCAAGTTCAATGAATAAACTTCAATTGGCTCAAAATGCAGCAGTGCTGACTAGAACTAAGAAATATGATCATATTAACCTCATTTTATCGTGGTTACATTGACTTCCTGTTAAATTTCGTATTCATTTGAAAAGTTTGTTAACTGCGTACAAAGCTTTGAATGGTCTAGCTTCACAGTACTTAAGTGGCCTTCTACCATGCTATATTCCATCACGTTCATTACGATCGCAAAACTTTGGAATGTTAATAGTTCCTAGAATATCAAAATCTACAAAAGCATGTAGATCCTTTACGTATTTGGCTCTTAAACTCTGGAATAGTCTCCCTAACACTGTTCAGGATACAGACACACTCAGTGAGTTTAAGTCTAGTCTAAAGACTCCTCTATTTAGCCAGGCATAGACCTAATTTATACTTCACTACAAAATTAGGCTGCTTAAGTTATGTCTGCTGGAACCTGAAACATTGATCATGATCTATAACTCTGCACAAAATTGTATTGCATCTATGCTAATATTATTCTATTTGTTTCCATGTCTCAACCTCGGGACTCCTATCCTGAGGTCACCAGAACCGGCTGGATCCAGCTCCATTCCTGCTTGGTATCAGACTCCACTTTTACGTGTCTCTGAGTGATGATGACAAAATGCAGCCGGTGCCAGCCAGACATCTCTTCAGTCTATTACGATGGACCTCAGAGAATGAACTGATGCCAACTCCATCCATAAGACATGGGATACTTCAAAAGCTATTGCCTGAAAGTTACTGTCCGGTTGAACTATGAAGCACTTCACTGATCTCGGCCTGCATCACCTTGGTCTAATGATGGACTACACTCTTCAAATGGAATACATAGACTATCAATAAATGGCAACAAATGCCTTCATCAGCCAACTAACAAAGGACAATGCATCTATATGAACTTCTGCTGTTAATCCAGGATGAACTACAAAGACATTAGTCATTAATCTTACAGTTCTTACAAAATCTTTGTTTAAACACTGGCCCTTAACACTTACCTAGTTTAATAATGTTAAACAATGACTTGCACTGCACATACATAAGTAATATAAGCATCATATTCATGTTGTTAGCAAGAGGGAAACTGGCCTCCACAGAGAGCCTGGTTTCTCCCAAGGTTATTTTTCTCCATTAACCATTATCTTATGGAGTTTTGTGTTCCTTGAAACAGTTGCCTTCAGCTTGCTGACTGGGTTTCTAAATACAATTATTATTAATTACTTATTTTTATACACACTTCATAATCATATTTAATCAATCTACACAATGCTAACTCTCAGACTTTATAGATATTACAGTTTCATTTTCTGTTAATGCATGAATTTCTGTAAAGCTGCTTTGAAATGATGTGTGTTGTGAAAGGCGCTTTACAAATAAAAATTACTTGACTTATTTACCTTCCCCTGTGGTGCGACTGGAAGCTTGTTGCGTCAACAGCATGGAAAACCCAGGTTCGGATGCCACGTTGAAACCAGGAAGTAATCACATTCACATACTGTAGCTAATTAGTGATGAGCATGACCGGAGGTTAAGAAGTTACACATTGCAATAGTAATTTGTAACTTATTAAAACAAAAGGCACTCAGCAAATATTAAAATAATTTTTGGGGCATTTTAAAGTAATTGCTGGCCTTGCAAAAAAATTATAAAAGAAAAAAATAAGAAAAGTCAAGGATATGAGACCCCTGAAGGAAAACATGTAAATAAAAATTGTTTTTTCTTAATTTTGAATGTAAATGTATTTGAAATATTATCGAGAATATTTCTGATATGATTTCGACAGGATGCATTTCCATTTCAAATAAGAGTAGGCAGCCTGTCTAGGGCCAGACAAGGTGATCAGGACTTGTGTCATCTTGAAGGGGTTTATTAAGCAACATGATTGGCTGTCTGTACATTATCTTTGACTACATACCAAATAATTAATAGAAATAAGTGGAAATGAAATACTGATTTGAGATGACATATTGCTGTTCAGGTTGTAATCCTAAAACCTGGAATTTTTTAACCATTCCCTTTTGAATTTCCTACAAGTTTTTAGAATATCAGTGTGAGTTGCTTCAGCATTGTGGGGAAACCGGGTTCGGAGACCGCACTGAATCCAGGAAGAAATTGTGTTTTTATAATCAGAGATGATCTGGAATGTTTCACTGTGAGATCAGGCGGTTTTAAAATCGTTTCACGTTTGTCTGCGTGTAGAACAAAATTTATTGCAAACCCCCAAAGACTCGTTACACAAAAAATATTTGACCACACAATTTTGCAAGTGACCAATCTGAATTAAATATTCTATGTAAACTGTGTAATAAATTGTATCTCAGTGCTTTGCTTCAGTTTTGTAATCTCAAAATGCTAAAAAGTAACACTGCAATGAAATAAATGTGAGAGAATTAAGGGATGGGCTGGTATGTAAAAATATCAAGGGGTAATTAAGACTTGACAAGTACATCCAAAGCAGTTTTAATAGCAGTAACCTGACAGTTAAAGAAGTAACACAACTGTCAGTGTGGCAACCCCAATTAACTAGCAATTGTTGTCTGACAATGCTGTCATCAGAGTGGCAGATACAGACTGATTTTGTATAATTACTTGCCCTGTGGATCAATCATAGATCTGTCTAAGTAAAATGACATTTCATTCTGCATGACCATGTTTTTGTACTTAACCCTTGTGCTGTGTTGAAATGTTTTACCTAATTTGGTGTTCCCAGTCAAAAATAACCAGCCTATTAAAGATTGCTTATACATCTCTCGTTATGCTATATTATCACCAAATATTGGATTATATCTTTTTGTCAACTTGTTTTCTTTCAATTAGCATAGGTTTTGTTTTTCTTTTTGGAGCTTATTGATTGTAGGCCTCATTGCCCTGAGCTTATGCATCTTAATTTTTTGGTGAAAAAAGCATTATTTGTGGAGAATTTTGGCAATATTAAATAAAATATAAAAGCATTCTGTACAATTTATCACACTAGTGTGCTCTAATGTTTAACCAGGAGAGGTCCAATGAGGGAATGAGGCATGGCCTGGGTGGGTTTAACCCCCTCGTGCCTCTCAGGAACCCGAGGATCAAGTCATGCTTCCCTAAATACTTATCTTCTACTGCATCATGATGTGCTGATATAGCTGCTACACACAATCAAGGTGGAGGGGGACAGCCGTCCCTCCAACCTCTCCTGCAGAAAGGAAAGCACTGATCCGACTGCGCATCTTTGGGGCCTTTGCATCTGGAAGAACACCATTTAGTGAACAGATGCCACTTCAGGTCAAAAGGCACATCTTTAAGGGGTTCTGGCCTGAGTGACCTTCCCCTTAACGGGGAAGTGAAGGCGCAAGTGACATGGACTAACCAAGGGGTTTTGATTCAGCTTCTTGGACAGGAGTCTGTGCGAAGCCCGATTCCGACTTGCAGTACCAAGATTGGCCACAATGGGGTACGATGATGTAGAGTCTATAAAACCCCTTCTTCATCTCGGCTGGAGGGACAGGCTCTATTGCATCCTTCTGTAGGAGGGACACAGTGCAACGCTGTTCTCGCCTCTCACCGTAGTGAAGCGGATGTTGCTGGACTTGATGCTTTCTGCAGTTGGCTTAACGCCGGGGCCAGGCTACCATGGTGGGCTGTGGCGTAGCTAGTGTTGCTGCCATGAGGGATGCCCTTGGCAACAAACAGATGGGGGTGCGAGACATTGCGTCGCGCCGGGGCAAGATGTGTTGTATGGTCCCCGTCTGCCTTTTAACCACTGAGGATTGCTGTGCGAAATCCTCTATGTTGCCGCCGAATAGGCCAACCTGGTTCGACCAATTTGGGCCAAAGGTGGCGCTCCTGGACCACTAAGATGATTGTCTTACCGACCTGGGGAGTTGTGGAGCACCCCTGGTAGCCCCACAATTGAGGGTAGTGAGAGAAGATGAGCCCACAAACCGGATCCGGGCAGTAAAAGGTGCCCACCTCGATAGCGTGAGCTCATCATGCACTTCCGAGAAGAAAGGTACGGGGGCGTGAGCGTGGCCGTAAGCGGGCCGCGAGGGTTCAGAGGGAGCGGTGGATTCCACTCCATCCCAACGCTCGCAGCCACCCGGGCAAGCATGGCATGACAGACTGAACCAACCCACTCTCCGATGCTGTAATCGACCGCGAACACGCCCTGAGACTAGCCGGCAGTCACATCGCTGAACTCGCTGGGGAAACGAGCGTGCTGGGGAATGGGAGGTATGTGGGGGATTTCCTGGCGGAGAAGCTCCCATTAAAGTCCCCAAATCACCCCCAGTGCGAACCGACCCCCCATACCCGCGAGTATAAGGACCGAGTCGGGGAGCCGCTGGAGTGGCTTTCCCTCTTACGAGAGAAAGCCGTGACCGCAATGTTGCCAAAATCATGCCCTCGAGAGCATGACCCGTCCACAAGCGCTGTCCGCATGTGGGCAGTGCCCAACACGAGAGGCAGTGATAGTGGCCGTTGGAAGCGGAGAGGTAAAAATCGCAACCAGGAAACACACACAAACGAAAAAGGCATCTTGAAAAAAGTATGTCCCCCACATGTCCGGGGGAGTGGCATGCAAATTCCACACGCCAATCCTCATTGGCCTTTTCTCAAGATCAGAGATGTCTGGGCTCCCAAGAGTGACCCCTAGTGTCAACTCATTGACACAACGTCAAGTGAGTGACAGATAGGGAACTCAACTACACACAGTTAAAGGATATGTACATAGGCCGACAATTAAAAATGGTACAGAGGGAATGCACGAATCATCCTGTGAAAACAGGACAGATTAATGAACCAAATAGCAAAATGGATTGCCATCGACTGTAGAATTATGTTCAATGATATGGGAATAAAATTAAAAATATATTGACTTCTAATCAATACTTTAGTCATCTGCAACAGAAATGCAATATATTTATAATCATTAGAATTTTGTTAAGGAATCTGCTATTTTAAAATAAATTGACAGTCCTAAATTAAATATATTTTAATAATTTAAATATAGGGTTTAAATATAATTATATATTTTTTTATTATTATACTTGGACACTTTCCTGTTTGTGAGACATTAGTGTGATTAATGTGATTAAACTCAGAAAAGTGAAGTTACCTCTTAAAAAAGGTCTAGCATCATTTGTTTGCAGATGACACTTGGTTTGATATTTTGTTATTTAATGCAATGACTTTCATACATTTATAATTGTGGCTTAAGCATGCAAATATTTTTGGAAAGGCCACTGTAAATTCTTTACATATTTCTAGTCATCTTAGCACACAATCGATAACTTCTCAGATTCTTCAAAACTCCTCAGATTTGAAACAAATGTTCCTGCAAGTGCTTCAGATGGAGTAATTCTCCCATAGATCATTATGTATATAAGATATTTACTTAAATGCAGTCAAAACAAGGGTAGACATCAAAAAAGGTCTTTAATAAATAAGATGATTCACTCTAGACATATCAGTACTTTGCTTTAAAATTAGGTTTACAGAAGTAATGAATCTTTATGTTGTGTCACAATGTAAAACAGTCATGTTTACAACTAATAAACAAGATAAAGGTAAAGAAGAAAGAAAATGGGCACTTATGGAGAGAGGGAAAGGGCCACAGCTTACCACAGAGACAGCAAGAGGAGAAATCCACAGAACATTGCTGACACAAAGAATAGACCCAAGAAAACACCACTAGAGATCAAATCAAATGTCACAAGTACAAAGTTACTGACACTATGTCAAATGTGGTACATTTTACTATGCTTTTTATTTTTATTTATTTTTTATTTATCTTATTTTACGATTGTGTACAAAAAAAATCTGTATTTCTCACTAGATGGTTTGTCATACTTGAAAGGTAAATACATGGTTAGGTAGATGGCTTACAGAAATTACCGTAAATGACCTAATACTTGTATATAACATTAGAATACAAATCTTGCACTTATCCTCAGCAGTCCGTAAAATAATTAATCTGTGTTCATTTGCGTAAAAAGATGCTTCCCTGCAGTGGTTCCTTATGCATCATTTTACATTTTTAGTTAAAGGTGGGGTATGTGATTTTCTTTTTTGACCATTTTTTCAAAATAACTTGAAATCCTATTCCTAACCCACTTACTGGCTGTAAATTAGAAGCACTGAAATGAAAATTAAGCAATTTAATCATCTGTGGAACGGGCAGGACTTGAAAAACTCCAGCCAATCATTTTCAAGACCATCTAGAATCATTGGACAGAAAATGTGTCAATCAAACGGTCGTACCATGCCCCCCTCCCCCCACCACCCTGGCGCGCGTGTCCCGTTCGTGCGCATACTCAAAGCTCGTGACCCAGTAACAGGAAGCGATTGTATTTATGTATGGAGAATAGAGCTTTTATAGTGCTAGTGGGGTTGTTCCACATTTCTATGAATCCTGTTTTGAATAGAAGACCGCTGTACAGACGCCAGGGCTGGCTATGTTCTTTTTTTTACAGTTATGAGAAAATCAGCTCTACACCTTTCAAGAGTGGTATGCGAACCCCTCCTCCTGCTGTGTCAACAATTTGCTCTGAAAAATTGTCTGACAGGTGAATGCACTGTTTGACTAGTGAGTCTAGAACACTGCTAGAACACTGCGCATCTGAGTTTTCGCTCGTGCATGATTGCGCGTCCATGTTTTTGGAATGGGTGGAGTCAGGGCCAGCGTTGGAGGAGAGAAGGTAGGACCTTAAGAGTTGTGTATTTTCAAAATCTGCCGGCCGTTTTGCAAATCACATACCCCACCTTTAGTTAATAATTAAAATGAAATAATACAAATATTGAACATGGTAACATGGTTTACAGTAAACAGTGTATTGTAACAATGATTCAGAGCTATTTTTCATTAGTATCATAGCTACTTGTACTGTAAGTGTAGTTGTAGCATGTTTCGTATGTGTGGTAGACACTCAAACGCACAATATCAACGTTATGACAGCATCTAAAACGTAAACCATGTTTATGTATGAACAACATATAAAATGTTTTCAGATCTTTTAAGGTTTCAAATTCAAACTTTGAATTCAAAGTTTGAGAGTCCCGCAACAAGATTGTGTTAGAATATTGAACATAAAACTTTGTCGTTACATTAATATAGTACGCTTTATTATCAATCCAAATGTACGTCCACATTCACACTTTGCAAACAAATATTTATGAATAATTATGAATACGAATGAGATCATTCTGGCCAGTAATACAGTGTATAACAACAACTTAAAATATATTAACATTTTACCAAAATTGTTATTTATAAATCAACATTTCACAATAATGATAATGGTGCCTCAAGATCAAGCTCTATAATATTTGGCAGTAAGACTGTTGCGATGTATCTTGTAGCAATATGATCCCTTATTGGACTTTTTGTAACATTAAATGTCTTGTTTATGACATTTATGTAAAATTTTAACATAAAATTTATGTAAAAACTTCACCTAAAATGGGATTATTTTTTTGACCTATACTAGTCTTCAGACAATATATTATTAAATGCTACACAGAGACACAAATCTACATTTGATAGCAGATTTCAAACTACATGGTACAAACTACATGGTACTTTTAAAATTTGTGCTACACTTGATGTGTATGAGGTCTAAGACTGACAATGGCAATGACAATGTACACTAAATTATACATGATTTCATGATTTCAGAACATTGACAGTGATTGTTTGTGTGGATCGCAACAGATTGAAGGTTTTCTGAATTGAGTCTTTTAGCAGTTTTAAGTTTTGCTGTGAAAAGTAATTTGAGCAATACATTTTCACATGTCCTATCTACTGCATGCTATACACAGTAGGTAAACGTCCTCAACTAGATGATTTTTTGCATTATGGAATACAAACAAAATACCCAAAAAGAACTTCTAGAAGACATTTTGTATAAATAGAAAAATAAAAAACCCTAATTGTGCCCAAATTCAAATATCTATGTATGAAGAAGAGACTCGACAAAGGCTCAGTACATTGCATTCAGAAATAAAAAATTAAATTCATAGTCATCATGTAAATCTGCAGAATAAAAATGCATTCGTATGATTTGGCATTTTCTGTTTGAATCACAATGCAGTCAAATGAAAGAATATCCAAAATATCAACTACAAAACATACAGTGTTTGACTGAAAAGTCAACATGAAACATCATTCTCAACCCATTTTACTTTTTTAATGTGGTGTATTTCTAAATGTGAAACAGAATAATAAACAACAACAGCAAAATGTAGAATAGGACCATCTGTAATTGATTAGGCTAGATTGTGAACAGTGCAGAAATAAAGGTATGTAAACAAACATTAAATTACTGGATTAACTACTGACAAGATTTTAGAAAGGCTGCATTACCTACAACAGTAACCTAAAACAATGCCTTCATAGCTATTTGTTTATTGGTTACCATTATTTTCCTTGCCTACACGGCCTAGATGATTGCCGAAAAGGAAAACAGTTTCAGAGGTGAATCAAGTTATTACAATTTAATGAAAGAAATAATAAAGGCATAGTGTGCACAGTAAGACCAGAAACGTATATTAAGAAAGTAAATGGGGTCAATTTTGATTTCATGTTGACTTAAACATTTGCTTTTTGATATTATATTGACCAACTCAGGTGACCAAAACCAAACAGTTCCGACAAAATATTATTTAAGTTGCCAGACACTCATTGCCAGACCTTTAAAAATCCAGGTACTGATAAGGTAAATTACTTTAAACACCCTGAAAACCATTCAGTGCCATTCTTTCAGAAAATACATTCTCTGTATCTCTCAATAGGGGAGTTCACTGTTTACCAAGGGGGATAACCCCCTGACTTTCATTGACAATTATTGTAGGAGGTTTTCATATTCATTATGAACAATTACCTCAGTGCCTTGTTCAGCCTCTTATTTAACTCATTGTGTTGAGCAGTTCTAGTGAACATATTTTATAATCCTTTCTTGTCTAACATAAGTTGTCCAAGAAGGCAGTCGTTTTACCAGCATGTTTTAAATGGACTGAATTATGTGCTGAAGAAGTGCAAGTGTTCCAGTCAAGAAAATATAAAATTCAAGTACATATCCATTCCTATAATCCACATTATTGAGCAGATATTTTATTTGTATATTTTCAGAAAATATGTAGAAATTCTCTTTTAATTCAAAATTAAATCTTGAATTTCATTTGGAACATTCATGTTTTTCAGACTCCTTAAAATTAAGTTACCTACTGTGCATCTTGTAAAAGGCCTACATTGAAACCAACTAGATTTAGAACTAGAGGTTGAATTTATGAAGTTAAGCTCAATCACCAGCATTTGTTGTATAATATTGATTACCACAAAATATAATTGAAACTCGTTTATTAAAAAAAAAAAGCAATAATTGCGATTATGGTAAGGTGCTTACATTGGAAGTAAATGGGGCATTAACATTAAAATGAAAAACACTATCGCCACAAGACTTAAAAATTATATGAGATAACACAGTAGTGTGGTAAAATTACTTACTAACCTTATCTGTATAAAGTTATACGCCTTGTGGCTACACTTTTGAAACAGTGTGTATTTTAATCTTTATGGACTTGCTGTATTCACTTCCATTGTAAGTGCCTTACTATAACCGCGAGGGATGAGTTGAATTTTTTCATATCAACATTTTGCCACAAATGCTGTCGATTGAGCTTAACTTGTATTGAATCCTGAACAATCCTTTAATTTGTTTATTTGAATGTGTGCCACCAAGTAAGAGCAATACTTTAAAATAAATGTAGAGAAAAATTATGGGTTCCAGAAATGGCATTTTCAATGAATTTGGTTGGATCTACTGTTCCCCACATTTTTATGCCCTCTTTCATGAGCATAAAATAACATAATAACTACTTGTCATGTTTCACCAACATATGATCAAGGAAAGACATTTAAGGTAAGGTGCTGGTAGAAGAACCAGGCTCTACAGAGTATGGAGACCTGGATGTTAGACCACAGTGTTCCTCTGCCGGTATGGAGGAGGAGGCAGGACTGTTCCCGGCTTCACACCATACTCTGTCAGGTAGTCAGGGTTTTCAGCCAAAGCAGGATGAATTCGGCCATTCTGCTTGTAGGGGAACTTGTTATTGCAGAATATTGAAGGGTCTTGGGAGTTCTGAGGGGTAACCTTGTGTGGAAGGCTGTGCTGCCAATACTCAGGATTGTCGAAGGTATTCTTGTACACCTTGTCCACTAGTACAGACCCAATCTGTCCTGATTGAATCATGCTGCCTGGTTGTACATGGTAACCTGACAGGCCACTTTTCCCTGCCACTGCAGACTTTGCCAAATGAAACTGTTGGGGCGAACGATTTGACTTTGTTGGGACTTGATGGCTGACTAGGCATATTTGACCTGCTGGTAGTGGTAGTGGCTGGCCAGATTTGCTGGTGAGATCAAGGACTGACTGATCTGACTGAATATGTTGATCATTTTGACTCATCGATCCAGAGTGCACTGGTTGAACCGGTGGTAATGCAAAGTGAACGTGTGGTCCGTGGATGTGGTGATGGTGTTTACCCATCTGAGTGACTTCGGAAACGTGGCTGCTTGCTATGTGGGTTGGTGTTGTCACCTGCTCTGGGATTGAAACTGCATTTTTCCTCATGTCACTGGTGTTGTAAACTGGTGTGGTGAGGTAAAGGGGCTTGTTAATGTACTCGTCTTCACACTTGGGCTTTCCGTCTGGGGTGCTGTGGTAACCCGGGTTGTCAAGTGCATTGATGTCTTTATTTTTACGTCTTGTTACAAAAGGATTCTCCTCAACATGATTCAAATGATCTACAGAGAAGACAAACAAATTCGATTTTTAAAGTTTATTAGGCGGAGGGCGGGGCCAGGTCGTGATTATATACACCCGGTCCCTTATCAGGCTAATTAAGCCTCCGAGAGGGATAAAGGCTGACTGCGGATGGTGGTGCAAAGACACAAACATACATGACGGTCAGCTGACCATAAATTATCTCTCTCTCATCACACCACCATCCACAGTCGGCCTTTATCCCTCTCAGTGGCTTAATTAGCCTGATAAGGGACCGGGTGTGTCTAATCACGACCCGGCCCCGCCTCCACCGTCACAGCCATTTTCTTTGGTCAACCGTGAACCAAGGTGTCTGCGTACAGGATGTGTGATGCAAATTTTTGTCATCAGCAAAGTGCTTAAGCACTGAATTTGTGCGGCCCAATTTTTAAAACCAGAAGTACTCTGAGCATGCAGTATGTGCATATGCCAGGAATCATTTGCACTAATTAGTGGGTCCACAAGGAGGCACAATTGAGCAGTTATAGTCACACAGTAGTGATAGAAGATGTAATCACCTGTAAACAACAAGAGACAAAGCTAGTAGCATGCATGCGCCAACCGCCTTTATATGCGTGAACACTCAAATTAAATATATTTTTAAAGGAGATCATTCGGCTGTATGCAGACAAAGTAAAAACCAAAGTATACACTGATCTTTACATTTTAAAATGTATATCTGCTAAAATAAACTTTTGTAACCTTTTAGGAGTACACTTGCATAAACCCTAAAAGCCAAGCACTTCAAGCCACAAAACGTACCATTTCATGGTTTCTTCAAAGTAATTTTTTTTGTTAACTTTTCTCTGAGATACAAAAGTGGTCTTGACCGTGAAACTGACATGCCTAGAATATACCGTCACGCAAAAGCAAACATTTTACATTAACATTACTATTGTAGAAATGTCCAATGTGCATGCATCTTTGATTTTGTTATTATTTAAAGATGTCTGACAATGTGAAAGTTATCAAAACAAAGAGCAGTAATTGGCTGGTCATATGATCTCAACATGGTG
Source organism: Xyrauchen texanus (assembly GCF_025860055.1). NCBI lineage: Eukaryota > Metazoa > Chordata > Actinopteri > Cypriniformes > Catostomidae > Xyrauchen > Xyrauchen texanus. Next base: position 33,698,081 of record NC_068286.1, on the reverse strand, counting down.
ACCACAATGAGGGGGAGGACTACACTTAAGTAAAATAAAATGGTTGCTTCTAGGACACTGATATCACTGGAATCTTACGTGAATGTCAATCACTTTGTCAAAAGTAGATTATTAATCATTTATTTTGGTGTAAAACCATAGTACACCTTTCAAAAATTATTTGTAAACATACTTGTGGAGCTCTTTTCCTTCATTGGGGAAATATAACCATCCTCATCTGTGTCTCCCCTCTGTCCTCTTTCTCCCAACAGAACAGTGGGGTCTGCACTATAGCGCTGGCCACTGCTGTCCTCCACTGAGTGAATTGTGCTATTTTTCTTTAAGCTTCCATTGCACTGCTGCTCCTCTACTCCGGAGTTCAGACCTGCTTTCGGAACACCCCCAGAGACAGAAGTGCCACTTCCTGCAGCAGCTACCTCCCGATGTCGGGTCCCTGTCACCTCCTCAGGACACAGAGTTCCATCATGATACCCAAACTGGTTCTAATCATGAGAAGAACATCAAATTAACTTGGGAGTGCAAGAAATTAGAGTTAGATAAGTTATTCTTTTCATCCGGATATCCATACTTCCCTACTATACAGTATAGTATGCCAAAAAGAGTATTCCGATGGAATAGTATGTCCGAATCCTCAGTATTCATAAAACAGTAAGCAAGAAAATGAAACCCGAATTACCTACTATTCCTAATAAGATTCTGAAATGTGGATCGACTTAACAATTTACTATCCCATAACACTTCGGGAGCAGAGACGACGTCTTGCTCAAATGCTAGATTTAAACAAATGGTAGAGAACCTTCTTAACTGCAAGTGATATGTATATATATATATATATATATATATATATATATATATATATATATATATATATATACACACACACACACATCTAGATGCACATCTAGAATTTTCATTTTTGGGTGAACTATAAGAGTTTTAAGAGTTTAATGACTGAAGGTGTGTATATATGTGTCCACAGACAATAAACTGTACTTACACAAAAATAAAATCCATAACACTCTTCTTTATTTTACATCTTTGTTTTATTTACTTATATATATATATATATATATATATATATATATATATATATATATATATATATATATATATATATATTTAAAAAATCTAAATTTTAAAACTTTACCGCAATTTCAGTCAAAATAAATAAATGAATGAATAAAAATCCCAGAATTATGATCTAACACTTTTGGCCCCCACTGTATTTATCATATCTTTCTATATTAGGCACTTTTTAGGTACAGATCATACACACTTTCCTAGTGGTAGCAGGGAATATTTAATTACTGTTTTTTTTTTTTTACAGTTCTTTATATTACTGAAATTAATTCAGAATTCTTTATTCAGGTTAAATTAATTGCAGTGACCAACCAGTGATGGTTTGGACAAATCTGCTATTCAAACACTAATAATAAACAAAAGCTTGCTGTTTAGCTCCATATAGTGCTTAGTGCCACTCAGTGTTTCCAACTAAACACAAATGATCCATCAGCAAATTAAAGAGCTACACATATAGCTTTAGAGTGAATTATATCTATAATAAACATATAACAAATAACATAAATTTTTGATACAGTATATAGATAAATATTTATTATTATTATTATCACATTATATTTATATATAATTTGTCCTCATCTCATTCATTGTCAATGAGAGCTGGCGACTTCCTGTGACACGAGTGACAGCGACCTCTGGCGATTAGATATGGGCACGGCGAGCGACACAACAAAGTTGAGAAAAGTTTAATTTGATGCAAATGAGGAGCAACTTTCAGGAGTGACATCCAATAGAAATGAAGACAGTGTTCAGTGGAGCTCACGTCATAAGTCTCCTTTGAGAGTAATAGACCTTTTTCACACACTGTGATGATGCATTTCCACCTTATTTATCGGCATAAATTTCACAAAATGTTTTATATTATACATTTTTTAAATATTGAGTGTAAATGTATAACATTATGCTTTGTGTTATATAACCCTAGAATTAGTTAAAAAAATTCATTACCTCAGCCTTGAGTTTGTTTCCATTATAGCTGCTGAGAGAGGGACTGTAAATTAAAATCTCCCATTTTAGTGTCTTAATCCACCACTCTCTATTATTTCCGCTTCTGGAAAGTCATTCAAACATAATAGTGGTTTTTTTTAAGTGAAAATTATATTTGCTGTGATCTCCCATTCACTGCTGTCGATGTTCACCCTGCAAACATTTACTTCCTCATTCCAAAACCCAGAGAGTGAAAAAGGTCTATGGAGTCAAGTGCAGGCAAGACAAGAGAAGTTTCTGTGAGTGATTTCACTGTTCTATGTGATTCGTCTGTAACCACATATATGGATATAATAAAATATTATGCATGGAAAGAAATTGTCGGGAGTCTGAGTGAGTTTGATTCATACATTGATAGTTTGTTCATCTTAATTATATGATGCAATATGCACTGCTGCAGTTCATTTAAAAACTCCCCTGCAGAATGTTCATTTTTAGGGACAAAAAAACTGATTCCATATCAAATTAGAATGAAATTGTAGTTTTACTAGCGAAATGCATCATCTATTATCATATATTCAAAAGACATGGCAAGACGTGCTGTCCACCAATAATGTTAGAGCAACAGTAGAAGGAACGGCCACTAGCGACTTCATAGTACAGAGACTAGTGACATAAAGCGATAAAGTGGCTCCGTGTATATGTGTGTATGACTTAACAGTACCTCAATATGACTATGTCGGCCACATTTCTGATCACCCAATAGCTGTTATTGAGGTGTAACTACGGGTAGTCATACGTTGATGTGATTATTTTTGTGTCAAAGTTCAAAACAAGCCAATGACCCCTTAAAAAAAAATATTTGTCCTTTGATTCCACCTGGTTTGAAGTGCCATGTGTACCATGTTGCTTACTTGATTTGAGTCTACATGTGGGCGGAACATATGGGAAGTGGGAGGAGCATTTAAGGAATGAGGAACCAAGTACTCCTCAGCATCCATCAGGTCATCCAGCTCCTCCTCATCTAGAATACTCTGGAAGAACTTGCTGTGGTTAGGGCTGTGAATCTTCATGCGATCGTCCCCCTGAGACAAAAATATCACAAATACTCTCAGCAATGTGTTATCCTCTTGTGGCTTATGATCATTTTGCTGAGCAAAAAAAAAATATTTGCAGTGAAATTCTCACTTGAATGACGAGGTATCGCTGAGGATCTCTTGCCATGCGGCTGAACTCTGCAGCAAGTTCTTTAAATCTAGGCCGACTATCAGCATCAATCATCCAGCCTGGAGGAGAGACAAAGTGTCAGCAATAGAGCAAAGCCGATTATTTTTTTATACATGGTGTTTATAAAATATTCACACCAAAACCATTGCAATGCTCATAATATCCTAAAGAAACATGAAAATATTCCTAGAAAATGTAAAGTTATAATAAGGTTTATACTTTAGGGGAGAACGGCACTATTTACTCTTGTGAATATTTCTGTAATGTTGGTTTGTGGAGTGGAAGAGAGGAAATGCAGGAGTAACTTTCAGTCTTTTAATTGAGGACAATGGAGTGGAACAAATATCATACAAAGGATCAAACAAGGAAACACGCTGGATGTGGAAAATATATCATACTAGGAATAAATCATGGAAGCAACGCTTAGAGATCTACAACTAAACATTACAACATAACACTTCACAAACTGACACAGGAAAGAACAAACTCGAGGGTATTTATATGCAAAGGTGCTGATGGAGGAATGGAGAACAGGTGAGGAGGATTGAGACGGATGGCTGTGATGAGAGCAGTGCATTATGGGGAATATAGTTCATGGGAAACTAATGACGGATGACACAAAACCGTTTTAAATTAAGAGCCCATAGAACAGAACATAGAATTACTGCAACACTTTCTCAGGGTAGGTTTATTTTTTTAAAGGAATTTTGTTAATCTGACTTCTGAATGGCTCTTGTGACAACTTCCCAGTATAATAAACAGCCCCTGTCTCCCCTAGATGTAAAGGTGCTGTTGCACTTGGATGTCTTATTTATACTTTGGATTACCCAGCTGTTCCTAATGTCCTAATTTAATTTAATTTCCTTTTAAAGTGGACACATTACAAAAACAAAAAGGCAATGAAACCGGATTTCATGTATAAATATTACAATCGCATAGTCTTACCCTGAATCAAATGGCGCATAAATGGCGGTTTCCAGTCAAATATAATTAGAACAAATAATTCTAATCTCCCTCTCTTTTTCCATGCCTTAATTGACTGTTTAAAATCGAACTGGGAGAGCACAAAGAGAGCTGGGAAAACATTGACAGCAAATACATAATACACATCAGTGTGGATATATGGGCAAGAATATGATTTGGTTATAGCTTTTTACATAAAATCTGCAACACTGCAATGCAATACTTTATTAACAGTAAATGGACATTAAATACTTGCAATTTAACTTGCTGTACTCCTAAAACTATTTTAAAACAGCATTTTGCTAATTGTTCAATTCATATTATACATGCAGCTTTTATGACCTCATTTTAATTAAGATAACACAAATTTGAAAAATAATTTGTCACAACGCAGGACATTTTAAAATAAACTAGTGAAAGAAAAAAGTGATTAAAAATGGTGAAAACGTAGTGAATTAATACATACACTTTTCTTTATACATTTATACATTTTTACCTAAAATCTCAAAGTTGATTAAAAATATATTTTAGGTTAGTGTAATTACAACATTTTGCACATATGCACCACCTAATAGGCTTTTTTATGTTTCATTTTATGCAATATGTAAGAGATTAAAAGTTCCAGAATATCACTAACATTTCACCATGACCATGTAGACATCTATGGTGCAGATGGGCGGCTGGGGCAAACGTTCTCCCTTCTCTAAGATGTCTGGAATCTCGCGTGTGGTAATCCCATCATAGGGCTTTCCTCCAAATGTCATTAATTCCCACATAGTCACCCCTGAATAAGATAAAAGTAATTGTAACACATTACACAGTTTATAAGAGATATGTAAGTATATAGTTATTATGTGAAAAGCACACTTAGCAGTACACCAGTTATCAAAAGCATGGCATTTAACTCACCATAGCTCCATACATCACTCTGGTGCGTGAACTTCCTGTAGTGAATGCACTCTAAGGCCATCCATTTGATGGACATCTATAATACATTTGTAATAATTGTTTTAAGCAAAAATGTATTTCAACAACAAATGATTATTATTTTATGTGATGAACTGATGTATAATGCTTCAGAAATTGAAGAAAATGTTGTGGTCCTGAATGGCTCATATTGCATAGGAATTAGTCACAGAAACATGTTATTTATTACAAACACATTCCAGTTCCCTTCCGAGGGAACTCGCACTGCGTCGTTGAAAACGACTCTTTGGGGAACGCTCCTTAGCGTGCGCCTCTGAATTATGAATGAAACTATTCCAATCTTGATTGGTGTTGCGTCATGACGTAACATGTGACGGCATAACCGGATGCATAAAAGTGACGCCGGTACACATACACATTAGCTTTCGCTCTTCAGCAAGCGCTCTATGTTGAAATTGTTTGTCTTATTTGGTGTTGTTTGTCTGATTTAAAAATATTATGGCCACCGAACAGTTCAAGAAGTGCGTGCACTCCTGCCCTCGTTTCATTACGGGTAGGGACACGCACGCTTTATGTGTGAACTGTTTGGGAGCACAGCACGCACAGGCAGCTCTCGAGGGATCTGCCTGTGAAAGTTGTGAAGCACTACCCATGAGAGTGCTGCGCTCCCGGTTGGCGTGCTTCGATGAGCACGGTCAGGCTCGCGTTCCCCACCGTTTTGGTCCCGCGTCTGTTGAGGCAGCGCGGCGATTGAAATCGCGGGGTTCGCAGCGGGATTTTGCAGATGAGAATGAGACTGCTGCGGCACGTTCTCATTCTTCGTTTGAGGATCCCGAGCCTACTGTGAGTGGTGCAGAAGCTTGGCCAAAAACTGTCTGCCCATGATCAGGTCCCCTTGCTTGAGCTCACTGCTTCCGAGGAAGTGGATATGCTCAGCATCGATGCGGACGACCGTGAGCCAAGCACGCCAGTTTTTGGCCAAGCTTATGAGGAGCTGATTGAGGTTGTGACGCGTGCCGTGGCCAGACTGAATATCAGCTGGCCACAAAATGAGCAGGGAACGCAAGTTGAAAGCAATTAGACGTGCGTTTCCTGCGGCACAGATCACAAACTCAGCGCCGGGGTTTGCCGTTTATCCCCGATCTCCACAAAGATATCTAAAACGAGATCGTGGGGTAAACCGCATTCGTCCCGTATCTCTAGCCCCAGTGTTTGATTACAGATGATGTTTTGGGGGCACGGTATATGGGCTAAAACCCGGCGCTGCCTAGTAAGCCCTGCAGAGATACATCTGCTTTAATAAGTAGGGCTTACATGGCCGCACACAATCGGTGTTGGTTTCCCGCCGTCTCTGACGCTTCGGGCCACATCAATTTCCAGCGAATGCACAGCGAACGTTCGTGTCAAAAAAAAAAAATAATTAAAAAAAAAAAATTAAAAAAAAATTAAAAACAACAAGCATCAATTGTGGTCACAAGAACCGTATCGACTAAATCCTGCCGGTTTCCCGCTTCAGGAAGTCAGGAACAGTGCTCGAAAAACACCCAAGACCAGCCTCGAGAGGCTGGTTCCCTTAGTTGAAGCTTCAGGAAAGAGGTCCTACCGAGGTGGTAGAACCTCGGAGGGCTGTCCCCGCTGCAGAGCAACCGAGGTTGCTCTCGCGAGCGAGTCCTCAGGAAATAGGTGTCGGTTCCCGCCGTCTCTGACGCTCGGGCCACATCAATTTCCAGCGAACGCACACCGTGCCGTTCGGTGTCAAAAAATAAAAAACAAGCATCAGTGGTGGTCACAGAAACCATATCGACTAAATCCTGCCGGTCTTTCGCTTCAGGAAGTCGAGAACAGTGCTTGAAAAACACCGAGACCAGCCTCGAGAGGCTGGTTCCCTTAGTGGAAGCTTCGGAAAGAGGTCCTACCGAGGTGGTAGAACCTCGGAGGGCTGTCCCCTCCGCTGCAGAGCAACCGAGGTTGCTCTCGCAGCGAGTCCTCAGGAAATCGGTGTCGGTTCCCGCCGTCTCTGACGCTCGGGCCACATCAATTTCCAGCGAACGCACACCGTGGCGTTCGTGTCAAAAAATAAAAACACACATCAATTGTGGTCACAAGGACTGTATCGACTAAATCCTGCCGGTATCTCGCTTCAGGAAGTCGAGAACAGTGCTCGAAAAACACTCGAGACCAGCCTCGAGAGGCTGGTTCCCGTAGTAGATTTTGTAGAGGCATGGAATCATCTTCCCAACATATCTGCATGGGTCCTGCATATAATAAAATCAGGGTACAAACTGCAGTTCGGGCACTGCCCCCAAATTCTCTGGGGTGGTGCAGACTACAGTGGTTCCGAGCAGGCTCAGGTGATGGAACAAGAAGTGCAATCTCTGCTGATGAAGGAGGCCATAGAATGTGTTCCTCATTCAGACAGGAGTCCGGTCTTTACAGCCGGTACTTTATAGTTCCAAAAAAAAAAAAAAAAAAGGATGGGGGTTGAGGCCGATTTTAGATCTCAGAGTTTTGAACCGGCCTTTGAGGAGGTTCAGGTTCAAAATGCTTACCATTCCTGTCATCGTGAGTCAGATCAGATCCGAGGACTGGTTTGTCACTATAGATCTAAAAGACGCCTATTTTCATGTACCCATCCTTCCATGTCACAGGAGGTTCCTGAGGTTCGCTTGGGCTGAAGCTTACCAATATCGGGTTCTTCCGCTCGCCTAGCACTCTCTCCCGCACATTCACCAAATGTATGGATGCAGCTCCTGCTCCTCTGAGACTTCAGGGCATCCGCGATACTGAATTTTATCCATGACTGGCTCATTCTGGCCCAGTCTCGAGAAATGGCGGTTCGGCATCGAGATGTCGCCCTTGGCCATATTCGAAGTTTGGGGTTGAGACTCAACACAAAAGAGTGTGTTACAACCATCCCAGTGCACAACGTTTCTGGGTGTTGTGTGGGACTCGGTTACGATGCAGGCACGCATGTCTCCTGCACGTATCGAGTCCGTTCTGGCGATGGTGTCCGGGTTAAAACTAGGCCAGGCCATCACTGTAAAGCAGTTTCAAAGACTGCTGGGCCTCATGGCAGCGGCATCCAACTTGATACCTTTGGGCCTTCTACACATGAGGCCTCTCCAGTGGTGGCTGAAAGCCAAGGTGTTTTCCCCAAGGGGAATCCATTTCAGTATAATCAGAGTAACGCGCAGATGCCTTCGTTCTCTGCTAATATGGAAGAAACCTTGGTTCCTGTCCCTAGGGCCAGTGTTGGGAGCGTCATGTCGCCGGAAAACCGCTTCGACAGACGCCTCCCTCACTGGCTGGGGCGCGGTCATGGACGGCCGCTTTGCCAGGGGTCTGTGGCAGGACCATCATCATTCTTGGCACATAAACTGTCTAGAGATGTTGGCTGTGTTCAGGGCTCTGAGGAGCTTCCTTCCAGACATCAAAGGTTACCATGTCCTAGTACGTTCGGACAATACATCAGTGGTAGCTTATCTGAACCGACAAGGAGGACTCAGATCGCCCTCTGTGCAGACTGGCGCATCAGATAATTCTTTGGTCCCAAGGGAAAATACTGTCTATCAGAGCATGTATATTCCGGGGTTCAGAATCAGGGAGCAGACATCCTGTCGAGGCAGGGGCTGAGGCCCGGGGAATGGAGACTTCATCCAGAGGTGGTGAAGTTGATATGGGACAAATTTGGACCATCAGAAGTGGATCTATTCGCGTCTCGAGACGTCCCACTGTCCACTTTGGTTCTCCCTCTCACATCCAGCCCCACTGGGGTTGGACGCCATGGTACAGGCTTGGCCGAGGCTTCAGCCTGTACGCATTTCCCCGATCGCTCTGCTCCCGGAGTCCTGGAAAGGGTCCGCCAAGAGGGCACCAGTCTACTTCTGGTTGCCCCCATGTGGCCGGCCCAGTATGGTTCTCAGACATAATTTCACTCCTGATAGCTCCGCCATGGCAGATTCCTCTGAGGAGGGATCTGTTGTCTCAGGCGGGGGCACAGTCTTCCACCCTCGTCCAGAGCTGTGGAAACTGTGGGTCTGGCCCCTGAGGGGTTCAGTACCTAAATGCTAGTCTATCAGCGGGGTGGTTGAAACCATACTTAGCTCTAGGGCTCCGTCTACTAGGAGATTATATGGCCTCAAGTGGAATGTGTTCTCCACTTGGTGTAGAGAACATGAATTAGATCCAGTTAACTGCCCGGTGGCTTCAGTTCTGGAGTTTCTTCAAGATCGCTTCTCTGCTGGTCTCTCCCTTCCCACACTTAAGGTGTACGTGGCTGCCATTTCGGCGTCCATGCACCACTGAGTGATGGGCCTCTGGGGAGGCACCAGCTGGTCATTCGTTTTCTCCGTGGTACATGGAGGATGAGACTGACAACCAGGTCCAGGGTTCCTGCCTGGGACCTGGCGGTGGTTCTCGAAGGGTTATCCCTGGCCCCCTTCAAACCCCTTCAGTCGGCTTAGCCCAAGGACCTGACGTTCAAGATGGCTTTTCTCTTAGCTATTACCTCTCTAAAGAGGGTGGGTGATCTTCAAGCCCTGGCAGTGACGCCAGCTTGCTTGGAGTTTGCCCCTGGCGGAGTTAAAGCCATTTTACACCGAGACCTGGCTATGTGCCTAAGGTGCCGCTCTAACACGGCACGGCTCACGGTCCTGCAGGCTTTTTATCCTCCACCTCATGTGTCGGCAGAAGAAGAGAGGCTCCATTTGCTCTGCCCTGTCAGAGCTTTGAGTGTTTACCTCGAGAGGTCCTCTTCTTGGAGGAGGTCGGACCAACTGTTAGTGTGTTTTGGGTCACCTAAGAAGGGGCTCCTGCCTCGAAACAAACCATTAGTAATTGGATTGTTCAGGCTATTATCTCGGCCTACAAGGTGCTAATTTGCCTTCACCTTTGGCCGTGAGGGCTCATTCAACTAGAGGCATGGCGTCCTCTAGGGCTCTCTTATCGGGAGTACCCCTCCAGGAGATCTGTGAGGCAGCCGGTTGGGCTACCCTGCACACTTTCATCAGGTTTTACAGTCTGCACCTCCCTAGTACGCCTGGCGCACGTGTGCTCTCGTCCTAGCTGAGTGCCTGAGTTCAGTTTCACCCTAGGGCAGGCCTTTTTTTCGGTGCGTGGCCTAGTGGGCATTCGTTCCCCAAAGAGTCGTTTTCAACGACGCAGTGCGAAGTTCCCTCGGAAGGGAACGTCTCGGGTTATGACTATAACCCTTGTTCCCTGAGAAGGGAACGAGACACTGCGTCGTCCTGCCACGCCCCTCAAGGCCTGAGAGCGGCTTGCTTCATCGCTAGGCTAATGTGTATGTGTACCGGCGTCACTTTTATGCATCCGGTTATGCCGTCACATGTTACGTCATGATGCAACACCAATCAAGATTGGAATAGTTTCATTCATAATTCACGCTAAGGAGCGTTCCCCAAAGAGTCGTTTTCAACGACGCAGTGTCTCGTTCCCTTCTCAGGGAACAAGGGTTATAGTCATAACCCGAGACGTTTCTTGTGAAAAGCTCTGATGCTAAACATTTATTTTAAACCAGAATTGAAGATAGTGCTTTAGAAGAAGCCCTGCTAGCTAACACACACACACACGCACAATTTTTTTTTCCATAAATGTGCATTAGATTTGATGTTGTGCTTTTTTCCATTTTACTTTATTTTATTATATATATATAATTTTTTTTCCTTTTTGTCAACTGTATTTATTAAACAGTGGATAGAGGACAGGAAATGGCACAAGCCAGACTCAAACTTGCATTGCCCACATGCGCACCAATTGCACACTTATTGGGGGGTCTGGGGACATGCTCCCCCAAAAGAAACTTTTTGCAAAGACGGCACAAAAGTATTTAATTCTGGTGACTTTAGAAGCAGCATTTTTACCTATTTGCAAGTAGGCTATATATCATGTGTAGCACTGTAACTAAGGGCTACAAAGGATTGATAAAAGACTAATTCACATAGCACATCCAGCACTAGTTAAAGTTTCTCAAAATTAACTACCTTTCCAAAACAAAAAGTAGCCTGCTGTGACTGGACCATGGTATTGTGATGGTATTGTCAGTGACTTATCTAATAGGATTGTTGAGTTTAAAACATGTTGAAGATTAGTATACAGGTGGCCAATTCATTAAGTTATGCACTGTTTCCTCACAAAAGCAGTTTATTATTCTTGTCTCTTCGCCAGTGAACCACCATAAGAATGTCTATGGGACCACTGCTTTATGCTTTTTTTGCTAACTTTGTAGGCTCAACTTGGTATAAGGGCTCTGGTTGTTATAAAGCGGGGTCCGGGGTTGGAGGCTGCTCCACCATTATTGGGAGAGAGTTGTTGTGAGACATGCAGTTGGAGTGCGCTTAATAAAGTTTCAACAGTTAAGTTTACCTCCTCATCTGCTCTGTGTATCATAACAGTAAATATACCACTTGACTGTTTTCTGTTCTAGTAATTTAATTTCTGTTTTACGGAGTGAAAGACACTCCGAACGATACAGTGCGTGAGCTGTCTGAATGATTCGGACCATTTTGCTAAACCGTTTGACACAGTGTTGCTAACTACTTTCATCGAAAAGTAGCTAAAGCCTGCTAAAAAAGTCGCTAAATGCCGCTAGATGATGTCATGCATTATATTAGCATATTCATGATGTCATCGCGTCGTATTTGCATTCTGCCTTGTGTCAGCCCTTTAAATCTGTTTTAATCTCTCCTACTCTCTGTGCTCACATACTGAATTTGAATACAACCGAATTCCCAATAAAGCTGTTCTCATTTTGTTCTGTTTCTGTTGTCAGACAATGGAACGAGTATAAAATGTGTCTGAAACAACGCCCATTAAGACTACATGTTAACCAGTAATCACTTCCAAGCAATCTCCAAGCTGCTGCTCTGCACTACTAAAATCCTGATTTTATAACGTCAAAGACAACGGCTGTGCTGTGATTTTGACTATATTTACATGAAAAATGATCACTCGCAGAGAAAGTCAGAAGTTATGTCTTATTTTTCTTTCGCACTAGGGATGGTGATACCACTTATTTTCTTTTCGATCCGATACCAATATTTTAAAGTTCAATATCGTCGATACCAATACCTATACCGATCCTTCTGTTAAATTGAATTTTTTTGCGATTAATTTGGATTAAATGGGTAATTTAAAATAATATTTTTAGTCATTATTCATATAGTTTTTTATTTTTTTTTGCCTAAACAGAAAATTATTAGACTTCTTTGTTTACCCGTACAAAAATTAACCATTTCACTACAGTAATTATTTAAAGCACAGTTACCACACAATTAACAATGGTTCCAATATTACTGTAGTAAATCAATGGATTCAATAGTACAGTAAAGTTTAATTCACTTTTAATTAATAGGTGCCATTATTATTCCTTTTATTATGCTACAAATGAAAATTGTTAAAACTTGATTATTATTCTAACTAATAAACTAATTCATAATACGCAATAAACAGTTTTTATTAATGCATTAATATGAGTGTAGTAATGTTCACATTAACACTTTATCTTGTATTACCATATATAGCCTTCATAAAAATGAATGTTTTTTTTTTATTTATTTGTGTAATATTATGTGCTTTTCTGTGTAGAGTGAAATTGTTTTCCTACTTAGAAATATAAATGATTTGATATCATGAGAAAATGCACCACGGACAGCAGTAAAGGGCAAAAAAAGAGCACCAGCATCAGGGGTGCAAAAACATGGTGACTCTGCGGAAAGTAGATAAGGTTTGTCCAAAAAGTCGCTAGATTTGTCGCTATATGCTTTTTAGAAAAAAGTTGCTAAAGGGGTCTGAAAGTCGCTAATTTGGCAACCATTGTTTGACTTATTCTTTGAAGGAATCGACTCAATTGAGTAATTCATTTGTAAATCGGCCATCACTAGTTCTGATTCTAAAAAGCTGACAGAAATACGGGACACATGACATGATTACTAAAATATTTTCAGGGAAAATGTTACTTTATACAATCTTCATACAGATGATAATCTGCTGGCTGTTGCAAACATTAGCTGGAGGGGTTATGGGGTGCTATGGACTTTCTTGTGGAGGCTGAAGCACATGCTCGCCCAGGGGTTGGGAAACATTTTTCACAAAGGAGTCAATTTTGTTTTTATTTTTGGTTGATGCATTTTTTTGAAAGAGCCCAAGCAAAAACTAATAATTTACTATTTAAAATAGTTTTTAAATAAAATAAAATTATTATTGTACCCATAGATTACTCAAAATCACAAAAACAAAAAAAATATGCAACAATTAAAAGTAACATAGAGCACACGTGTCTGTGAGGGTCTCCATAATATTACTTCATTTTACATTTGTTCATGAAAAAGTTCAGTTCCTTATAGGGCTGGGCAATAAGTAAACAATATTTTAATGATAATCGGCTGAAAAATATAGCGATATCCAATTATATTGTCAACACCCCTGCTGATGGTCAGTGATGGTCATGTTTTTGCTTAATTGATTTTCCTTTAAAAATATAATAAATTTATTGAAACACAAAAAACTTAAAAGACATTAATAAATTCAAATTGCAATTTAAATGAAATATAAAAAGTAATTAAACTAATGAAGTGATCAAAAAATCTTATATAACCACCTCCCCAATCCAAATATTTACCAACCGCTCCATATGCCATCACACCAGTATCCGTCAATGACAACAGGTGAAAAATTACTAATAGCCTACAAAAAGACAACTATAAATTTAAAGATAATAATAATAATCATAAAAAATATAAATAAATAAATTCCCTTGTGTTCCCAAAATAATGCTGCCAAATGTGTGTTCTAATTGAATGTGTTTGTATTGCATTTTGGTAAAACAGTTAATGCTGCCTAAAGAAAAAAAATTTAACTCAAATTTAGGTTACCTTGTGTCGAATGATGCGACACTATGAGTCTTTCTTGAAGGCCTCGGTTCCCTCTGAACTTGAGAAAATGCCAATGAGAAATTGGCAGACAGAATTTGCATGTCCCTCCCCCGGACATACTGGTACAAAAAGAGAGAATCGCGTGTCTGTCCATTCAGATTTTTTCTTCACAGCCGAGCGGTTGTGCGATCAGCGAGCTAAGATCACTTCTATTTCACTCACCTCTGCAGAGCGTTTGCTGTTGGATCAATGGCGCATATCAGCGGCTTTCTGCAGCTTTGCCCCTGGACGCTTCGACAGCGTGTCTGAAAGAGCTATCTCTCACTAAAAGAGTTTTCTGTAAAAGAGCACGCACAGCAGGCGTTGAATGTCCTTTTCAGGACACGTCTTTTTAAAGATGCCCTTCCGCTTCTGTGTAGTTCCTGGATGTGGTCGATTTCTCTCCGCTCCTGGCGGTCATAGACGCTGCCTTGTGTGTCTGGGCCGCGATCACACAGAGGCGGCGTTTGTGGATGGTTCTTGTTCTCACTGCGAGAACTTAACCATGGCAATGTTGCAGTCGCGGCTTTCCTTCCTAAAAAGGAAAGCCACTCCAGCAGCCCTCCGTGTCACTCCTTCCTCCCACAGGTTTGAGGATGACCCGGCTGGCGATGGGGGCGATTTGGGGATGGCACCGGGCTCGGTTTCGCCGGGTAAATTCCCACAAACCACCCGCCCCCCCAGTTGATTTCCGTTCGGGCTGGAGGTGAGAGCGGCTCACCTCACGGCCAGTCTGACTACTCCCTCGGACCTGCCGAGTTGGATGATGAATTCGCCACTGCATCGGAGAGCGCCTTGGCGTCTGATGCGGAAGACTCGACTGGGCTGCCGCCTTCGGGTTGGCCCACCCAGTCTGAGGCTGACACCCAGATTGCCGACATGCTTGCCTCCATGTCTGGCCCCTGGATGGGATGTAGAACATCTAAGTGGCCTACCACCTGCTGACCTCCTCGCGTGTCCGTTCTCACTACCGTCTTCGGCGGGGCGGCAATCCACCTGTGTCCGGAAAACGCAGCCACCTGGCAGGATCGCCCGGTGCTCCCCTCCAAGGTCTGTAGGATGATGTCGTCACTGACCACCAAAGCCTACAGCGCCTCTGCCCTGCAAGCCATGGTCCTCCTGCAAGTTTACCAGGCCAAGACAATTAAAGATCTGCACTTGGGTAGTCCTGACCCTGATGTGCTGCGGGAATTGCGTTCTGTGACCGACCACTCGCTCAGGGACACAAATGTCACAGCGGGGGCACTCGGGCGGACGATGGCCACCCTCGTGGTCCAGGAACGTCACCTGTGGCTGAACCTGGTCAAGATGATGGGGGTCGACAAAGCCCACTTTCTAAATGCCCAGTCTCCCAGCTCGGCCTTTTCCATGACAAAGTCTACGACTTCGCCCAGCAGTTTTCGGTGGTGAAGAAACAGCGATGCCCTGTCTGCTCGCCTCAACCTGGGCCCAGCTCTCAGCCCCAACGTTGAGTGTCCCGCAGGAAGTGCACGCCCCCTGTCTCTCGGAAGTCCTCGAGGACCCGGAAGGCTCCCAAGCATTCCTGAGGTGGAGGGCACATTCTCTGGCTGTAATTCTTGCCATGCGGAGGTTTTCCCACTACTTCCGTTCAGACAGCACCACCACAATAGCAGACATAAACTCAGGTCACTGCATGCCACTCATATCCCAGGCAACCTCAACATGGCAGCGGATGCACTGTCGCGACAGGGCACACTCAGCGGAGAGTGGAGTCTCCACCCCAGGCGGTCCAGCTGATTTTGGAGCAGTTCGGTAAAGCACAGGTAGACCCGTTCTCTTCCCAAGAGACCTCCCACTACCTGCTCTGGTACTCCCTAGCAGAGGCTCCCCTCGGGACAGACGCGCTGGCACACAGATGGCCCCTGGGGCTCGCAAGTACACATTTCCCCCAGTGAGCCTACTTGCACGGGTGCTGTGCAAGGTCATTGAGGACGAGGAACAAGTCACTCTAGTGGCCCCCTATTGGCCCACGCAGACTTGGTTCTCGGATCTTACGCTCCTTGCTACAGCACCTCCATGGTGATTTACTCTGAGAAAGGATCTTCTTTCTCAGGGACGGGGCACCCTCTGGCATCCGCGCCCAGACATCCGGAACCTCCACATCTGGCTCCTGTACAGGATGTAGAAGATCTAAGTGGCCTACCACCTGCTGTCGTAGATACGATCCACCAAGCCTGAGCTCCCTCTACCAGGCAGCTTTATGCCCTAAAGTGGCGTTTGTTCACGAAATGGTGTTCTGCCCGATCTGAAGACCTGCAGAGATGCGCAGTCAGGTCAGTGCTCTCATTTCTGCAGGAGAGGTTGGGGGGAGGCTATCCACCTCCACCATGAAGGTTTATGTAGCTGCAATATCGGCTCACCACGAAGCAGTGGACTTTAAGTCCTTAGGGAAACACAACCTGATTGTCAGGTTCCTTAGAGGCTTTTGGAGAATGAACCCACCCAGGCCATGCCAGTTCACCTCATGGGATCTCTCTGTGGTCCTTTCAGGCCTCCAGAGACCCCTTTAGAGCCGCTAGAATCTGTCGATCTCGGAGCCCTCTCTTTGAAGACGTTGGGGAACTGCAAGCATTCTCTGTCAGCGACACTTGCCTTGAGTTTGGTCTGGCAGATGCCCATGTCATCCTAAGACCTCGACCAGGCTACGTGTCCAAGGTTCCTTTGACCCCATTCAGGGACCAGGTAGTGAATCTGCAAGCGCTGCCCCGGGTGGAGGCAGACACAGCCTTTTCGCTGCTGTGTCCGGTACGTGCTTTGTGTACTTATGTGGACGCAGAGCTTTAGATGCACTGATCATCTCTTTGTCTTCTTAGTAGACAAACGCTGGGAACGCTGTCTCCAAACAGAGGCTAGCCCACAGGGTCATTGACGCCATAGATTTGGCCTATCAGACCCATGCCATGCGCGCCTTGTGGGTTCGAGCACACTTGGTGAGAAGTGTGGCATCCTCATGGGCACTGGCCAACAGCACCTCTCTTGCACGCATCTGCAGAGCGGTGGGCTGGGCAACACCCAATACTTTTACGAGATTCTACAATCTCAGGGTTGAGTCCATTTTGTCCCGTATTCCCTCAGTTCCGAGCATGTAGAACTCGGGAATACAGAATGACTGACACATAGCTTGCATATAGCACCCTTCCCCTCCAATGAGGCGATCACGTGCACTCTTTCTCCCAGGTGAGTCCATTAAATTCGTGGTCCCAGGATGTCTTTCCTCCCTAACCCTCATTTCCGCGAATTCAGAGGAATTCTCTACCAGACCCACTATGGGTACTAACTACTCTGTACTGGAATAGGTGCTCCACAGGGTTGGCCTACACAGATTAGTCCTGTGTAGAGACTTCAAGGAGGACACAGGAAAAGTGGTTCCTTCTATCCAGGTAAGTGGGCTTTTATTGGCTTATACAGGGGCGCCACAACACGCCAGCTTCACAATAAACTTTAGCTTCAGGATAAGCTTTTACTTTATAACACACTTCAGCTTCACAATAGGCTTCCAGACCCAGACTCTCTCTCCCCTGTTGGCGGTGGGGCTCTTTTTATGTCGCTTTCCCTGTTCTCACTGTAATTAGAGACAGGTGTTAGTCATAATTTAGCTCAAGTGTAAGTTCCCTTACTGCTTCTTTCTCTACGAACGGGCACTTGACCACGGCACCGCTGCCACATCCCCCTGTGTGTATTATTCGCGGTACAGTCCCCCTGCCGGCGGACCCTCTTCTTTCTTTGGCAGTAGCCTCTGTCCCCCAGTTGCTGTGTTTCTAGCAAATCCTCCCTCGCTACGTAGGATCTACCACGCACCACTTCCACATGTGGCCTGAAAGCTCATGTGATATATTCGCCACATTTAACCTCCCCCAACCTGGGCAGGATGTGGTCTCCGCGGGGTCTTTTCCCCCTGAAAGAATAGGAGTTGGAAAAAAACACCTTCCCCGATGTGTGTTATAGCGTTCAAAGGCCCCAGCCACTTTGACTCTATGCAAGAAGCATAGAGAGAGAGTTTTAGGCTTGGCACGTCGGTTGTCTCCCCCCTTCGGGGATGCCAAAAACCTAAAAATTTTATGACGTTTTTATGGGGCGTTGGAGAAGGGTACGTGCAGTCTGATGCAGTCTGCTGCTTTGGCATGCAACTGCCTGCCTGCACCTGCATCAGCAGCTCACTTACACGCATGGCGTGATTGAATAGGGACACCTAGTGCCGCTTCATTCTACACAAAGTCGAGTGAGTGACAGACGGGGAACGTCTAGGTTACTATTGTAACCTCCGTTCCCTGATGGAGGGAACAAGACGTTGTGTCCCCCGGCCACGAAGCTGTACTGAGCCACTGTAACGGCCGAACCTTATTCTCGGCTTCTCAGTGCAAAACCTGAATGGACAGATGCACGAATCCCTTCTTTTATACCCATATGTCCGGGGGAGGGATATGCAAAGTCTGTCTGGCAATTTCTCATTGGCCTTTTCTCAAGTTCAGAGGTAACCGAGGCCTTCAAGAAAGACCCCTGGTGTCGCTTCATTTGACACGTTCCCTCCAACAGGGAATGGAGGTTACAATTGTAACCTAGACGTTATACTTGCAAACAGTTTTCAGATAAATGAAACAGAAAAAGGAGTGATAACTCTACATGTGTATGTTCCACAAGAGAGTGTCCCACTGCACGCTTCTGAACAAACAACGCATCAGACACGAGCAATGATGGCTTTTCATTTGTCTGTTTTTCTATAATAAAATATAATAACGTTATTATCAAGCTCGTATCTTGTGTCTAACATCATGTGTCACTCCGAGATGTCTTACAGGTCACCTGCTTGTTGTTGTTAGATGAGCAAAATTACTGAAATACCTGCATTTGGTTCTTCAAAATATAATGACACGTTTATTCAAACGCACATCTTTGCATCTAATTTATTGTCATATTTCACTCTGAAACATCTTACAGGTTGCCCGCAACAGTTCAAATTAAAATTACCTGCCACTGCGCATAAATAAATCTGCATTTGCTGGGTGTTAATTTCAAAATAGTGCTAGTGACTTCAAGCTTTGCAATCACATCCACACTTTCTGCAAAAAGTTTTAAACATTCATGTGTTGGTGAATGGTGAGACACCCGGAGAGCCACTTGATTTTTAACAAAGAGCCACTTGTGGCTCGCAATCCATAAATTCCCGACCCCTGCGCTAGTCCCTCACCTTCACACTATGAATGTGGATTATTATATATGAAAACAGAGGAAGAACATTAAGATCTGCTAAAGTCTCTATATTTTTGAAAATTTTAAACCACAAAAGAAAACAATGGCAATCTAACGTAGAACTGTCTTTTTAGATAAAATAATGAAAAAATGCAATGCCTGTTCTTCCTTTCTATCTATTATCCTCCCATTCAGGAGGGGGACATGAGCTTTCTTTGTCCTGCAATTATAATTAATTTGTGCAGGAGACTTGTGTAGATAATCATTGGTAAACGTAGAACAAACTGATCTGATGATGTTCGGGATTGAGAACTCTGATGTTTGATTATAGAACCAAACACAATCAGGACACATGCATGTATGCAGGTTCAATGGCGCTTCACATTATCACTTTTAATGACTATCAATTTAGTCGACAGACCCTGAACAGGGGAGACACGCCTGTTTAACACTTAAAGAGTGGAGAATAAAAACTAATTTTTATGTGTATTTTCTTTAAAGGTTCAATTTACCTGGTGTTGAAAACGTTTGGGCATATGAGCTGACATCACTTCTGTAACAGCTGTGAAGTATTTTTTTAAGTTTTAGTTTTGAATGCACCTGCTAAGCAATTTGCATAAATACATTTGATTGGATAGGGCCAAATGTGCTCAACTAGAAGTTGTTGGTTCATATTTTAAAGAGCATTGTAACTGAAATAAGCCCAGACAAGCTTAAAGACATGCGCCACGGTCCGGTTTTGTGAGAAATCGAGTCCCTCCTGAAAATTGGGTTTCCCTCTGATGTCATAGCATTTCCATTGGCTGAGAGACCTATTAATAGGGACTATATTCACTCCCTGAGTAGAAATAGTTTATGATGCATGTCGATATCACTTTGAAAATACAACATTTTATGACTTTTAAACCAAAATTACACATAATAGTATATAACTAAAATTATAGATTGTGAAATTAAAGTTGTGTCATTGTTTGTGTTTTTCAGTTAGCCTAGACTTCAATTAAATGCTATCACAATAACATGATGTTTTTGCTCCGGCATTTCTAAACATTACCCCATTGAATAACTCAATTTATCATGAAACCAGGGCTGCGTTCCATTTAAAAATTTTCATTAAAATTAATCGTTAGAAAGGATTAATCAAGATTTACACAAATGAAAATATGTTAACATAACAATGAGAACATAGGCTATAATAGTGCAATAAACAGTTTCAGGTAGATACAAGTATTATGCTGTTAAATCTCAATATAACTTTTCTAAAATGCTTAATTAACCTAACTTCACTTCCAAGATACATTAGAGTGGTGTGGGGGTGGGGTTTATGAAGTGCAATCTGCTGTCACATCACAATCGAGTTACATTGTGGGATATGGAGCTGACTGAAGCTTACATCAGTAGGCTCACTCCCTCGGTCAAAATCGAGTGGTTGATGGTCTGTCAACAGAAACTTCCCTCGCTCACTTAACGAAGTGGAACGGACTTCCAAAATGGTGGCAGGGATTCCCTCGAGGGGAAGTGCTTAGGGAAGTTAGCCAGTGGATGTTAAAAGTGAAGTGGAACGTTGCCTGGAAATGGAAGCGCAATGTAGTTCTAGTGGGAAGATTAGCAGCTGTACATAATCACATAATTAGCTGGGTAATTCCTAGCCAATCACATGCAAGCCATTGCTTTATAAGTCTGCTCACAATCTATCACATTGCTGTTTCAGTGTGCTAAACACAGGCAAATAAACACATTTCAATCTCTCCCGGCCACAGGAGAATCAGTGCAAACAACATCTCTGGAAGCCCGCCTTGCCTTTCCAACGACGGTGTCACTTCATCTCAACTTCTGCCAACATCAAACCCATGGGAAGTAAACAACCAGCAAACCCGGATCTTCACCCATATCTCATTCATTTAGGAGATCTCTCTCAATCGAACTGCACGACCCGGCACGGAAGGAGCGTGCTCTACGCCAAGTCCGTCAAAATCATCGTCTCCGGCAGTATCCATCAAGTGCATTTCATATCCATCAAATGCACTCAGATTTAGTCATGGGTCTTGGCCTTCCGTTACCATGCTACCTATTCATTACAAAGTTGCAATGCTGCCTGTTCATCCGCATCAATATCAAAAGCTAGTATTTCACGTCCTTTACCGTCTGCATGCCCGAGCATTCCCCATCGGGGAATTAAGATAATTATTCAGGCATATCATCATGTACAGTCAATGCTTATCGTACAGGCTCTCACTACTTCATTCAGAAAGATACCCTGTTTTTTGCCGGTCACCCTCGCCCAAATCACGTAATGGGTGCTTTTAAATTCATCATCCCTATGTCCTACTCACTAGGAAGACCGAGTCCATGACGTGAGCATTCCGAGGGAGCATGACATCACAGTTTAACCCATTGATGGGCGCCCCCCCCCTTTTTTTTAGCACAAACCATGCAAATGACATACCCAACTTAAATGGCTGTATTCACTGGCCCCCTTGGAGTATGGACACATTTGTAGTATCTTTTGAAAGACACTTTGGGCTTTAATTCCCAAGTTTCAGAATTAATATATGTTGTTATTTTTAAAGCTAGAAAACTACTCCATTTAAAAAATAAACTACAAAAAAAATGTAGAGTTTGAGATGGGCTCATTCCGTTTAGAAGACTTCAATATATAAGATAATATACAGTTTTACAACAGGAATGCTGCTCAGATTGTATAGTCTGTCGAAGAACGACGATGAAGTGTAATTCTTCCAGGCGAGATCTCATGTAAACAATGGAGAACATATCAAGATTTATAATTATGTACAAAAGTGCTACTGGATGTTATAGAATGAACTTTGACACAGACAATTGACCCAAGCAGGCTGAACTGGATTCATCTGGCGATCGCTATTTCATAATAAGGTATGAAGTCCCGTTTTGATATTGCATGTTTTCAGTCGCACTTCCAGCACAAATAAACAAATTGCTGTTTCTGGAGGATTGCTATCATGAAACAGAGATCGGATACCATTGTCGAACACCTAGACCTTTGAAAAGACGTATAATCTGTTAACATTAATTACATATATATGCATGTATATATCAGAATGCAATTATATTAAACGTAAGCAGAGTGACGTCACTCCCGAGCGCGAACAAATACTTATCAACGGGTTAATATAGCCTTCACCAAAGCCTTGTGAAAGAATTTATTTCGTTCGGTACAACAATTCGAATGAGGTTCCCAGAGCGCCTCCAAGGGCCCATTTTGCGATCCATAAAACGCAGCATTTTCTTACTCCAGACGTACTTCCATGTTCTCATCGCTAGCACCACTGTTGCGGCACGCCTCTGACACCTAGCGGTAGGCTCTGCACCGCTTCCCCTTATTCATCAGATTATCTATCACCAGCGCATGGCATTTCGCTATGATCAGGTCATACAGCGAGTAATTCCCATCTCATGGCATACTTACATTTTATTATCATTCAGGTATCATCAAAGTGCAGAAATTCGTTGGCATGTCTTCACAAATCATTCACTCATCGTGGTCAGACCACTACAGCAACAACTAATCAGAACCAATATGATTGACAGCGTAAATGCCGGAATTCAGCCATACGTGTATAGGCGTGCGTGCGTGTCTGGTCTCCGGAATACTGTCAGAGACAATGGTAACTTAGCCCATCAGCCGTCGAATCAGCTATCAAGCACATTCGGAAGGAGTGTGTATTCACAAAATATAAAGTGCGATACTGCATTTTCAGGTCGTAAAGCGGGACATGAACAGTTGGAACTGATCCATGCTCGAGAATCACATTCTCGAAGATCCCGATTCATATTAACACACATTCACAAAGCAGTCTCGTGCAAAATGATTTGCACAAACATACACACAATTTTGTATGTTTTGGGGCACACTTCCTTCAAAAACTAATCTGTCCACTGCATCAGAGAGAGAGAAAAACAAAATAAAAATAAAAACCCACAACGAGCCACGTCTCTAGAATTTCTAGACATCACACACTATTCTCTAACCATGCAAGCTTCCCCCTAAAGAAATATGACAGGATCAAGTCTATTTGCACGTCGTTCTCTGGTCAGTTTGGTTCTCCTAACGCAATCTCCAGCCCTATTAGGCCACTCCTTCGTTTCCCGCCTCCTCACACTAGCTCATTCCATAGACAGCCTCCCCTACCCACCAATCGACGATGGATGCCGAGAATCTCCGGACGACACACCACTATTCTCGGATCTGGCTCCCTCCATAGGATTCAGGGGTTGCCGTCTAGGACCATGGTTCACAGGGGAATGGCCAGAATTATACTTTCTTCAATATAGCTTCCTACGCTCCAGACGCTCTCTTCGAAAGTAATCCCATTGTTCGATATTTCATAATTTAATTTATTTAATAAATGTTCTCGATCTACATTCCCCGTCTCGATGCGGCTCAGCGGAGGGAAGAAAGAAATGACACCGCGACCCAAGCTTCAAATCCTTCCACGCCATTCATACAACACTTCATCATATGGTCCAGCAAACAACCTTACCCTCTACCCTCCAATGAAATAGTTCTTTACCCTATATGGGGTAAAATATATGTTTGAGTACAGAAATAGGAAATACATTTCCCAGAACCACAGGAGCCTTGTTTTGCGATGACTCCGCAAGCTACATCTACAAGAGAAGTTTAAAAGAGGCCTTACTTATTCCACACCCATCGTCACGGCCAGCATCATATGGGTTCCCTCCAGAAACGCAAACGCATCATAGCCATGCGACAATTCCACAGTCGTCACTACAATCAATAAAGGCTGGTCCTCCTCGAACCATCATGTCCCCTATGAGACATCTGACATGGCAGAGCATTTCCTGTAACTTCATTATCCCAGCCAGACACATTCCCGGGTTTTTCAACGTAGTCTCTGACCCCCTCCCTCGCTTCGCAGGAGTTCCACAGACCAGCTTCTACAGGCACCCTTCGAGGTATACTGGAATCTACAATGAAGATGCTCGGCCGCTGCTCTCCCCAATCGTACCTGAAATAGTCAACTTGACCCAAATCATCAAACAAGCTCCACTCCCCATCAGTCATAAGCTCTCATGCATATCTGGTGGTGCTTGGTGGCTCTTCCCCAGCTCATCCTTACCTACACAATGATTCAATCCAAGCAAGCCCACCGTTCGCAAGGATAGCGCATAACTATGTCCCCCCCCTCCCCCTTGCCGGGCTTCCATAATCTCATGCACGGTTCCTTCGCATAGGTATCGCACAAGCCAGCCGCCCTCGCCGGAAAGCTCGCATCATAACGAGATATCTTTCAACAAGGTATTGCACGACAATATCGCCATTATCGTAAGGCGTTATATGTATGCTGTTCACTTTGGCAAAGATAACCATCAAACAACTTTTCCCTCGTCGGAGGGTTTTCATATCAACGAAGGGACTGCAAGCAACGTCGCTATTATCATATGGCTCTATACACGTCGTCCCATCCGGCAAAGATACCTCAAACAACTTTCCCTCGCCGGAGGGTTTTCATATCAAACGTCTTTCAACAAAGGGACTGCACGCAACGTCGCCATTATCGTATGGATCTACACACGTTGTCCCCTTCGACAAAGATGCCTCAAACAACTTTTCCCTCGCCGGAGGGTTTTCATATCAAATGTCGTTTCTTTCAACAAAGACACTGCACAGCAATGCCGGCCTAAAGCATAGATTCTGCTCAACCAGGGGCTCTTGACTGAGTGCCCAAAATCACACTTGAGGACAAAGAGGAAATGCACAGGGACGAAATCAAACTCGAGGAGAAAAAAGGAGGAAAAAAAAAAAAAACTGCTTTCCCATTGCAAAGGCTTCACACAACCATACCAGAGATATCACAAATTTCATGTCAATTCTGATGCTCACATCTCTATTTTTTCCTTCTCCAGAATGAACGCCACACAAGACCTGGTTCGTACCAAACAGGATCATCTCTTTTGGGGGTAGTATACTACTTTCTCTCTTTTTGGGGGTAGGCTCCTCGCCCCTGCCTCCTATCTCCAGCAGGACATGACAGTTCCGGGCACAACTCCCTCGGCCCGCCGGATGGGGCCTACACCAAAGAGAGAGACATTGCTTTCTGTTTAAAATGTATCAAATAAATGGCATCTTAAACGTCACTCAAGCTGCGTGTCTTCCCGATAGAAATAGAAGCACAGCGTAGTTCTAGTGGGAAGACTAGCAGCTGTACATCATCACATCATTATCTGGGTAATTCCTAGCCAATCGCATGTAAGCCATTGCTTTATAAGTCTGCTCACAATCTATCACATTGCTGTTTCAGTGTGCTAAACACAGACAACCTCCACCACCCCACCATCACCAGTTGAGCCCTGTCCCGCACGGGGGTAGGCTCATCTCCCTGTCTCCTATCTCCGGCAAGACATGACGGTTCCAGGCATAACTCCCTCGGACCGCCGGACGGGGCCTACGCCACATTTATCAAATAAATGGCATCTTAAACTTCACTCAAGCTGCGTGTCTTCCCGATAGAACTGGACCATAGATCATTTCTGATGATCAATGATGCTGTTGCACATGTGGCTTGGTGTTGTTAAACTCACCGCTGAGTTTTGTACAGTGAGAGCAGTGATTTAGACTGTGGTGCAATTTTTTCAAAATCCATCGGAGGGTTAGATAAGTTGGTGACTGCATCAAATCATCCACTGTATTTCATTTAACAAAGAAACACATTGTACTGGGAGACTCTAAGGAGTGGTGATGCTCAAGAAAAACTGCTGGTCCTGTGTTGACTAAATTAGAGAAGTACAGCAGTGCCTTCCTGCCCACTTCAAGCACTGTATATGTTAAAATATTTCTAAACTTATTTTGTATAGACACATTGGAAAATGTAATGTTTCAAAACACTGACCTTGTCTCCATCTGCATTGTACTCCTTTTCATCAGTATCCAGCAATCGAGCAATCCCAAAGTCAGTGATTTTGATGTGGTTTGGAGATTTCACCAGGATGTTACGGGCAGCCAGATCTCTGTGAACCAATTGTCTTTCCTCCAGATACATCATACCCTACCAAAGACAATATTGGAGTTAAAGTAAAACAATTTACAGATTATAATTTTAACCAACATGGTAAACCCAGTCCTTAACACTAATGAACACATCGTCACTATGCAGTGTAAAGATAACAACAGTATAAATATACAAATTAAATTGATAAGGTAGGAAGGCATGATCAATCACAATTTAGTATAAAAATAAATGCAAGAAAGAACACCAATTGCAATGATGACAGAATTGTATATGTTTTCATTACAGTTTGTTAAATGTTGAATGCTGAACATTCTATAATATAAATAAATGGGAGATTTTCAATTTTTTATCTTAAATGTATTTAAAAAACATTATGCAGATAAAAATAGCAATGATCTAAAAAAATAAATTTCATTGTACACATTAACCTGTTCAGTTATGCAGATAAAAATAGCAATGATCTAAAAAACTAAATTTGATTGTACACATTAACCTTTTCAGGCTAAATTAATTGCTAAATTAAATACAAAAAAAAAAAAAAAAAAAAACACCTTGCGAACCTTGTAATAGCAGTGAGGCTGTATTCACCTGATTTTGCCCCCACTTCCCCTTTTCTCATGTAGACCACCGTTACATAAATAAATAAAGGGTTTAAATGTGGGCCTGTCTGAATACATTCTGCTCCTAAAATATTGACTGTAAATATGTGGGACATCTAATTAATATTTAATAGCTTCACCTTACTTCTCTTACTCATGTTAACTTCCATTTAGCTGCTTTGGGTCAATGAACATTAATACTTATCTTGGTGTCTCTTCAAAAGTTTGCCTATGATTTATGGCTTTATGTTAATCTTCAATTAAAATGCAAGTTCCTAGCCTTTGGGAGAAGAGAGAGCAGGGGTGTGCTGGAGAGGGCAGGTAAATACTTTGACAGTTTGAATTATTGTGTACCATCTGCTACAGGGTTATAAATCTCTGGGAAACAGTCCTTTAGACTCTCTCTGGGAAGAGCTGAATGGAGCCATGGTAGGAACGGACCAAAGCCATGATTCCTGGCTGCATGTTGGCAGAATTCAAGATGACAATACAAGAATGGATCGTTGGGCTGATAAGCAGCCATATTGGTAACATGCCCAGGCAGCTAATTTCTAGTTACTAAGTACTGTACAAACCTTTTAACTTCAATGAGAAAAGACCAAAGCTTAGGTTTTATTATCAGATATCAAAACGCCAATGAATTCTGAAACCAATAGAGTGCAACATTCAAAATTTGAAGGTCGCTGGAAGTAAAAATCCATTAATTTGCCCATCTCGGGACTCAAGTCTGAATCCAGTGTTGAAGCAGTCTCATATGCATCAACCAGAGTGGCATGACAGCCGCCGAGGACACCATATGCCCTAGGAGCATCTGAAATTGTTTCAGTGGGACTGCTGTTCTCTGCTTGAATGTCTTCAGACAGTTCAGCACCTACTGCGCTTGCTCGCTTGTGAGGCGCGCCATCATAGAGACTTAGTCTAACTCAATGCCAAGAAAAAAGATGCTCTGAACCGGGGAGTGCTTGCTCTTTTCCCAGTTGACCCGAAGCCCCAGCCGGCTGAGGTGCCTGAGTACCAGATCTCTGTGTGCACACAACACATCCCGAGAGTGAGCTAGAATCAGCCAGCAGATAGTTGAGGATGCGGATTCCCACTTTACGGCATCAATGCTACACTTTACAACCTTTGTGAAGAGGTGAGGTGACAGGGACAGACCAAAGTGGAGGACCTTGTACTGGTATGCCCGGCCCACAAAAGCAAACAGCAGGAAGGGCCCGCGTTGAGGTAAAACCGAGACGTGGAAGTCAGGTCGACCACCGTAAACCAATCTTGATGCCGGATTCTCGCTAAAATGCGTTTTTGCATCAGCATCTTAAACGGGAATCTGTGCAAGGCTAGGTTCAGTACTCGCAGGTTCAAGATTGGCCAAAACCCACCACCTTTCTTCGGTACAAAGAATTAGGGGCTGTAAATCCCCTTCTTCATCTCGGTTTGAGGGACAGGCTCTATCACGTCCTTCTGTATAAGGGACGCAATCTCCGACTGCTAGGCAGCGGCGTTCTTGCCCTACACTGAGGTGAAGTGGACGCCGTTGAACCTGGGTGGACGCCTGGCGAACTGATTCACGTTGCCGAGTCGGACGGTCTTAGTCAGCCACCGCGACAGGTTGGGGAGTGTGAGCCATGCTCCCAAGTGAGGGTGACCAAGTGGACAATCATGTCGGATGTACCAGATGGAGGGGCCCAGCGGGGGGCTGAGGCGCCAATCATGGCTGTGCTGTGTCTGGGGACATTGAAGCACTTTACTGGCTGCGTATACCCACAATAGGAGCGATCTGGGATGGGGGAGGAGATAAATCATCCTCGAGGCCTGTC
This sequence comes from Xyrauchen texanus, assembly GCF_025860055.1. Classification (NCBI taxonomy): domain Eukaryota; kingdom Metazoa; phylum Chordata; class Actinopteri; order Cypriniformes; family Catostomidae; genus Xyrauchen; species Xyrauchen texanus. The sequence goes on along the minus strand of NC_068286.1, from coordinate 33,669,399 downwards.
ACAACCATCCTAGTGTGGGTGTAATTGTGCCGAATGTGTGACTTAGGAAGTGAGGAAACAGCTCTTTTCTTGAAAATGTGGGTACCGCAGCCCCACGCAGGCATGCAGCAAAATCAAAAGAACAGGAAAACTTTGACTGGGTGACCATACCCGAGAGTGGGAGACCAGCCGAGTCCTCAGCGTCAGACTGGACGAGCACACTCTCCGATGCTGTGATGAAGAGCTCATCCTATTCGTGAGCTCCAAATGAGATCACGAACCCGGCGGTCTCATCCCAGAACTCGACTGGGGCACACGAGCGCACTGGGGAATGGAAGGTCCGTGGGGGGTTTCCCGGCAGAGAAGCTCCCATTGAGGTCCCCAAATCATCCTTAGTGCTAAACGGCGCAGCCTCATACACGTAGGTAGAAGGGAGACGCTGGGTGGCTTTCCCTCTGATGAAGGAATGCCGCTACCGCAATGTTGCCATGGTCATGTTCTCACAATAAGGAATATGTCCCACGAAATATGTCTCCACTTGGGCAGCGCCCAAGCACGTGAGATAGCGATTGTGGCCGTCAGAAGCGGCGAGGTAGCGACCGCAACCAGGAATAATACATAGATGGAAAGGCATTTTTAAAAAGATGCTCCATCAGTGCCATTCTTTAAGTAGGAAAATATGCACTTTTATTGGGAAGAATTTATTGTTTTAGCTGCTGAAGCACCCATGGGCGTTCTCTGTACAACACCAAGTGAAAAAGAGAGAGAAACCGCTGTAATGCGCCATAAATCCAACATCTTGCGTGGTGAATGGATTCGACAAAATAATTCAGCTCCCTGAAAACAACCACTCGGCTCTGTAAAACATCTGAATGAGGTTGCAAGCCAGCTCCCTTTATACCCGTATGTCCAGTAGAGTGGCCAGTTCCCATTGGCCTTTTCTCAAAGATCAGAGGTGTTTGGGGCTCCCAAAGGTGACTCCTAGTGTCACTGCATTGACAAAATATCAAGTGAGTGACAGATAAGGTACAAGAGAGTATGGATTCACAGTCATACAGAGAAATTACATTTCTAATTTTGTGATCTGATTAAAATGCAATTGTTCAATAATAAGTTAAATAATTTAAAGGTTAGGCTAATTATAATTTAAATTAATTTATATCCATTTACATTTAATAAATAAAATAAAAACAATAAATACAATTTAATACTATAAAATAAATCACATATTCACATAAAATGCATTTAATGTAAAAATAAATAAATAAATACAATTATTTACATTTTTATAATTATTATTGTTAGTATTATAAATTATATAATGTACTTTAACTATATATTTCACAACAATAACCTTCTCATACATGAATCATAAATTCTAGTAAAGTTTGAATCAGATTGAGTCAGAGCTGCTCAGAGCTACTTAAAGGCAGTCTAGGTATCTATGTTAGCATGCATGAGTCAGACAAAAGCTAAGTCTATTTTCTCTCTAACACTGAGATAGACATTCAACCATCCATCATACAGCTGCTTTAAGAGATTCTGTTGCACACATGTAGTAGAAAGACATGACATAACTGCTTTTTTTCAAAACCTTGCTGTCAACTGACTACATAGGTAACTACCTTGGAATGGAATCCCATAAATAAGTGATATGGAACTCTCTACACAGACAGCAGATTCACACGGCACACACAAAAGTGTTCCTTGCACGAAGCACACAAGAGATGTGACTCACAATTGATTCCAATAGAAAAACTATGGTAATAGCTTGGCACATTCTTGTAAGTGCATCTTTCATTTGTATTCACTTTCCCATGATAAATGTACCATTATGGCCCTTTTTCCTTATTACAATTCTATGAGCCTCATTGTGTGAGCACAGCTGACATAATATTAAAAATGTATTACCTATGATGTTCAAACAGCAATAATATAAAAAAAAAGAAAATGTGAGTGTGGGTTTTAGTCAATATAACTTGCTATTGTCAGCAGAAACTTTCCAAACATGGATTGATATCAAGTAGTTCTCATGAACTTTGCACAAACAAAATCTTGATTCTTTCAATGGGATTCTTCATTCTGAGATAAAGAAAACTGGATTTTCTGGAATAAGCATTCAAACAACGAGCATGGCTGTTCGCTGCCTTTCATGTTCCTTTTTTATACAGAAGCTCTCTATTCCATCAAAGTGATGGAATAGACTATTTGACTGAAATCAGATTAAAGCAAGTGCAAACCCAGTCAAAAGCTATCACCATTTAGTATTACAGACTTCTTGCATGTTAGCATGAGGAGCAGGTTTAAGCGTTGGCGTGCATGTGAGCAGGAGGGAGGGTTCGAGAAGCATTCCTAACCTCTGTTCTCTTGTTTTTACATCTTCGTTATTAGAGGTTTAGGTTTCTCTGGAGGAAAAGAGAGAGGGTTCTCACTGCACAACACTCTATTATAACAATTTCCAACCCCTGGCATTGGAAATAACAAATATTAGATGCACATGACCACCAGGGCTTAATTAAAGTTGGAAAGATAAAGCTGCATCTACAAAGAGGAGGGTGGGCTGATTGTTGCAATAAAAGAACACATAAAAAAATAAAAATATAGAAAGATGCGTAGGGGTGCAGAGGGCAAGGTTGTGAGGGTGGGGTTATGGAGGAGATTGCAGAGGAAAAGATATCTGAACTCTTTCCTGAACTCTTCCCGTTCTCTTTGATCTTGAATTGACTGGTTGCCTTCTGCAACAGTTATATTTTATCACCATGGCTTTGCTCGTAAATGCATAGTGTCAAACTACCTACTATTACTATGCCCTTTGCGGTATGCAAATTTTCAAATGCAGGGGTAAATCCACTAAATTATTGCATATATTATGAGATCATGTGACAATTATATTTAAAATGTGCATTGTGATACTATTTTAAAGAAACAATGTGCAGTACATGTAATTTTTTCACTATTTATAGAAGGCAATTTTACCTTTCTCAGAAATATGACAGTGACAAGCTGACAAGCACATCTAAACAAATATGAAATAAATATTAATAATAATAATAATAAAAAATTTTTTTAAAATAAACTGCATGCATGTTTATGTTGATACAGAGCATGCATTTGGCTACACATTTCTGCAACCAAATGCATACATTACCATTTTAAAAACCATTCAGTGTTTATCTGTGTCTTGTGAACTTTCACATTTTGCAGTTTAATTACTCACTGCACCGCATGAAGGATTCATATTCAAAAACACTCTCCAGCCCTAGATTGTAAATCTACATGCCCAACAGCATTGCCAATTTCCTGGATGGGTTACAGAGGAGGAGGAAAACATGACTGCATGCTGTCTGAATTGCTGTAATGCGTGGGCATCAAGTCAAGTCAAGTGGTTTTTATTGTCGTTTCAACCATATACAGTTAGTACAGTACACAGCGAAACGAGACAACGTTCCTCCAGGACCATGGTGCTACATAAAAACAACATAAGACAAACACAGGACCACATGAGACTACACAACTAAATAAAATACCTATATAAAATACATATATACCTATATAAAGTGCACGTGCAAACATGTGCAAAAAGTACGGGACAGTACAAGAAATTTCTGACAATGAACAGGACAAGTGCAGTGAGAGGCAGTGCAGCGCCGACCAGTACACAGTAGTGCAAAAAGATGACAGTTTCTAAAAACATAAACATAACATACTATGAGATAGTGTTCTATGCACATAGCAGTTAATGAGGTAGCAGACAGTTATAAAGTGACAGTAATTAAAGTGCAACTCAGGACACGTGTGTGTGTGTGTGTGTGTGTGTGTGTGTGTGTGTGTGTGTGTGTGTGTGTGTATGAGTGTGTGTGTGTGTGTGTGTGTGTGTGTGTCAAACCAGTCTCTGAGTATTGAGGAGTATGATGGCTTGGGGGAAGAAGCTGTTACACAGTCTGGCCGTGAGGGCCTGAATGCTTCGGTACCTCTTGCCAGACGGCAGGAGGGTAAAGAGTTTGTGTGAGGGGTGTGTGGGGTCGTCCACAATGCTGGTTGCTTTGCGGATGCAATGTTTTTTGTAAATGTCTTGGATGGAGGGAAGAGAGACCCCGATGATCTTCTCAGCTGTCCTCACTATCCTCTGCAGGGCTTTTGGTCCGAAACGGTGCAAGTCCCAAACCAGGCAGTGATGCAGCTGCTCAGGATGCTCTCAATAGTCCCTCTATAGAATGTAGTGATGATGGGGGGTGGGAGATATGCTTTCCTCAGCCTTCGAAGAAAGTAGAGATGCTGCTGGGCTTTCTTGGTAATAGAGCTGGTGTTGAGGGACCAGGTGAGGTTCTCCGCCAGGTGAACACCAAGGAATTTGGTGCTCTTGACGATCTCCACAGAGGAGCCGTCGATGTTCAGCGAAGAGTGTTCACCTTGTGCTCAACAACCATCTCTTTTGTTTTGTCCACATTCAGGGACAGGTTGTTGGCTCTACACCAGTCACTGCACCTGCTCTCTGTATGCTGACTCGTTGTTCTTGCTGATGAGACCCACCACGGTCGTGTCATCGGCGAACTTGACGATGTGGTTCGAGCTGTGCATTCCAGGATCCAGTTAGAGAGGGAGGCCAGCAGGTTCAGCTTTCCAATCAGGTGCTGAGGAATTATCGTGTTGAATGCTGAGCTGAAGTCTATGAACAGCATTCGAACGTATGAGTCCTTTTTGTCTAGGTGGGTGAGGGCCAGATGGAGGGTTGTGGCGATGGCATCGTCTGTTGAACGGTTTGGACGATACGCAAACTGCAGTGGGTCTAGTGAGGGGGGCAGCTGGGTCTTAATGTGCCTCATGACGAGCCTCTCGAAGCACTTCATGATGATTGTTGTGAGTGCGACGGGACGGCAGTCATTGAGGCAGGACACTGAAGACTTCTTTGGCAAGGGGATGATGGTGGTGGCCTTGAAGCACGTTGGAACGACGGTGCTGCTCAGAGAGATTTTGAAGATGTTGGTAAGAAAATCTGCTAGCTGGTCTGCACATCCTCTGAGCACTCTGCCAGGAATGTTGTCTGGTCCAGCAGCCTTCCGTGGGTTGACTCTACATTTTCCTCACATCCTCCGTGGTAAGACAGAGCACCTGGTCGTTGGGAGGAGGGGTGGTCTTCCTCGCCATCACGTCATTCTGCACTTCAAACCGAGCGTAGTAGTCGTTCAGCGCATCTGGAAGCGCATCTTTTCACAGGCAACTGATGTTTTCCTGTAGTTGGTGATGGCCTGGATGACCTGCCACATGCGCCGCGAGTCACCGCTGTCCAGGAAGTGACTGTGGATTCTCTGGGCATGTGTGCGCTTTGCCTCTCTGATGGCCCGGGACAGTTTGGCCCTAGCTGTTCTTAGGTCTGCCTTATTGCCTGCTCTGAAGGCGGAGTCTCTGGTCCTCACCATTGTGTGCACCTTCTGGTTGGAGCGTGTGGTGATGGTCTTGGGGAAAGTGACATCATCAATGCACTTGCTGATGTAGCTGGTCACTGATGCTGTGTATTCCTCTAAGTTGGTAGAATCGCCATATGTTGCAGCCTCCCAGAACATGTGCCAGTCAGTACACTCAAAACAGTCCTGAAGAGCAGAGATGGCTCCTGCTGGCCAGGTTTTCACCTGCTTCTGAAGCGGTTTTGTGCGTCTGACGAGCGGTCTGTATGCTGGAATTAACATAACAGAGATGTGGTCTGAGTAGCCGAGGTGGGGGCGGGGCTCCGCCCGGTATGCGCCTGGGATGTTTGTGTAAACAAGATCAAGAGCGTTCGCCCCTCTCGTTGCAAAGTCCACAAAGTGATGGAATTTAGGGAGCACTGTCTTGAGATTCGCATGGTTGTAATCTCCGGCGACAACAAACAGTCCATTGGGGTGAGCGTTCTGCAGTTCGCTCATAGCCCCATACAGTTCACAGAGCGCTTCCTTAGCGTTAGCGCAGGGAGGAATGTAAACTCCGGTTATGCAAACAGTGGTGAATTCCCGTGGTAAATAAAAAGGTCTGCATCTAACAGTCACAAGCTCCAACAGCGATGAACAGTAACTAGAGACTAGCATAGAGTTCTTGCACCATTCCGTGTTGATGTAAACACACAAGCTGCCACCGCGAGTCTTACCGCAGAGAGCTGTATTTCTGTTGGCACAAAACGAGGCGAGCCCGTCTAGCTGAATGGCGCCGTCCGGAACTCTGTCGCTGAGCCACGTCTCCGCGAAAACAAAGATGCAGCAGTCTCTAAACTCACGCTGCGTAGCCTGCTGGAGTCGGATATAGTGCAGTTTATTGTCCAGGGAGCAAACATTTGAGAGCAGGATAGATGGGCGAGCCGGTCGGCTAGTGTTTGTTTTTAGCCTAGCATGGACCCCCGCCCTCTTGCCGCACTTCCGCTTCCTCGCACACCGCTTACGACGTCCTCTCCCCCGACGTCAGGTGACGCCAAGGACTGGAGGCCTGGTCTCCGCAGCAAGCAGAGTATGCGTAGCGCCTCCTGCAGGTCATCATGCAGCTTGGTTTTTATATTTCAGTAGTGTCTGGCGATGGTAGACACGAACACCAGTTGTGCCGATGTCCATGTGTCGCAAAAGTCTGGCTTTTTTAACAAAAATAGCACCATTTTTGATCTGGAGTGGCCGCTGCGTGCTACCGCGCCGCCATCTTGGATCAGTATATTCACAGGATATTCATCAGACAACATGGTATAATTTGTGATAAAGTGATTTCCTTCGTATGCTGGTGGATCAAAGAAAAATTTTGAGTAGCAGTGTCATGGTGTACAAAGAAAAATACTAGAACAGGTAAACCTGTTTGCATGTGTTTTTTAGTTTTTTTTTTAGCTATTCAGTTATTTTTTTTAAGTCCTTAATGCCAAGTTTTAAACTTCTGAAAGTAGTTTGCAAAAGAAGATGCATAAATATCATTCATTATTTATTAAGACCTAAGACTGAACTTTAGATGTAGCTGTGTGTTTCATCCATGATTTTATGGCAATACTTAAAATAAATCTCTGTACTTATTAAATGAATTTGTCATTTTAATTGGCCATTGATGAATTTTGTTTTTTATAAATTGTGACCAGTCACAGCACCTCCAAAATACACTTTTACTTATATCTTCAAATACATTAACAACACTTTAAAAATAGTTTTACTTTGGCGTGATCTTGAAATCAGGCAGCTGTAAAATGAGAGACTTACTTTGATGTTTCATTATCTTACTTGGCATTTATCAGAGATATTTGGAACGAAAGGATGACAGGCTTTTGACCCATTACTATATTTTGAATATACTCTCATAGCACTCTCATGGTCTCTTTACACTGTCTGAAATGACACTACTCAGGAAGCCTCTATACAATTTACATGAGTAAATGACAGAGATGCACAAATCAATCAAAGATTTAGTTAAAATAAAGATTGTGTTGAAAGAGACAGTGCACTAACCTGTTACCCTGCACACTCATTTTGAACACAAACCCAATAAGGGACATATTAAAACTTTAATGGTTGAATTTAATGGATCCTTTGGACTACAGGCACATTTATGGTCTCTTTTGATAGAAGACACTTGATGGTTTCTTAACCAAAAGTCAGAATTATATTAAGTCATAAAGAAAAATACTCACACACATGCAACACAAATGAGGTGTAATCACAATGTAATATAAAAAAATAAAAAAATAAAAGTGCATGTCAAAATAATAGCTTTGTATGTAAATTTCTGTCTCAAATTGACATGTTTTAGACAGGAAGGAAGTTTGGGAAAAAATATGTTTGTAAGGAAGGAAATTTGAGAGTTTTGTACATCTGATCGGTCATTCTATCAGAAGGATGAAACCTTGTTCAGAAGGAAGCTTGTTTGGAAGGAAAGAAGTTTGGAAGGAAGTCGTTTAGAAGAAATTAAGTTAGAAAGAAAGTTTAAAATGAGGTTCAGAAGGAAGGAAGGAAGAAAGTTCAAAAGAATGTTTGAAAGGAAGTTCGGAGAGAGGTTACTTAGTTTGGAAGGGATGAGGATGCTTGGAAGGAAATTTGTTTGGAAAATCAGAAAGTTTGGAAGGAAGGAAGTCCGGAAGGAATTTTGTTCAGAAGCTCAGATGAAAGTTCAGAAAGAAGTTTATTCATTCGGCAGGAGGTTCGTTTGTTGGTTCAGAAGACAAAACAAAGGAAGTCTGAAAGGAAGAAGTCAATTGTTTGTAAGTTTAAGTTGGTAAGGAAGTCAGTTTGTTCATTTGGTAGGAACATAGTTAAGAAAAAAGGAAGAAAGGAAGTTCAAAAGTAACACAATTTGTAAAGAAAGGAAGTTGAATGAAAGTGTGTTCATTGGGAAGTTGTTTGTTTGTGCATTCATATGGAAAGAAGGAAGGATCTTCATTCAGGAGGAAGTTAGGGAGGAAGCATGTTAATTGGAAGGAAGCTCAGAATGAAGTCTGTTCATATGGAAGGAAGGAAGGATGGAGGGAAGGTTCTTAGCACATAGCTGACAAAAGCACACTTGGCTAACACCCATGCAATCCTATGAGACATAAAAATATTAGTATTATTTTAAAACTGGTTCAAAATGTCTTCTTTTGCCCACATACATCTTCAAAAGCAAATATTACTAAATCATTCATGAGCACACAGCCCTAGCGGCAGGATAACTGATGGCTGCTTGAATTAGCCCAGTTCACTCAAATCTGTGATGAGAACACATCAGCTCTTTTCATAGTGGAAAAACACCATCTTGAAATGAATGATCCAATCAGACTTTCCAATCCCCCAAATCGAAACTCCATACATCTATTAGTGTAGTGGATACCTTAGTAATTAGATAGTTTCAGACTTTTCTCCTTTTTATTTTATTTATTTTTTAATGTGAACACCAATGCCAAATAAAGGTGCTTATTCACTTTGGATTAGGGATTGTTTGAAAAAGTTGAAAGTAGGCTTATGACAGCTCATACTAAAAAGTACAATTAAACTAATGAGTTGAGTTGACTTAGTTAGATATAAACATGCATTGTGGCACCTACACACGAAGAAGATTTCTTACCATATTCGTTTATGTTTATCTGAGCTACAATATGCATATTTATTTTATATATTTAATTGTATACTCTATTTTTTTTTAACGCTATATCAACCTCTAAGTAAAAATATGTTCTTATTGGTTCATGGTAAAACATGCATGCAAATAATCATTGCTTAGGAAAGCACACATACTACGAATCAGAAAAGATTCAGATACCTAAGTGAAGCCAAATGATCATTCCCTTAAAAAAAAAATAAAACAATATTGAGAAACCTTAACCTATCACATTGATAGAGCTATGTGAGTAATAAAAATGAGCCAAGCAGGATATAACCTAAGTATGAAATCAAGATGCTTAGATAAAAGTCTCTAACATATAATTTTCTAGTGAATATAATGATGAAAACTAATATTTTTCTAATATATTTCTAATTTTGGCATAGCCATTTGCTGGCAGAGAAATTAAGTTTCCTGGGAATGATTCTAATAACAGCCATCTTCTGATCGAGTGTCACTTTTGATGCCAAGTTAGCCTCTAAACACAAAATGCAATGCATAATCAAATTCATGATTTTTAATAAGACTATGTGTGCCAATAGCAACTATAATTATATATCCTCACAGTAGGGTACAACAGTCTGAGAGAACTTGGGAAAATGCTACTATTTTCTAATTTAATAAAAAAAGAATTTGGAAACATAATATTTTTTTATCATAGAAATATGTACAAAGTTAAATATAAATACAAAGTTAAATTAGAATTAAATTAAAAGAGTTAAAATGTAATTAAATAATTTGATAAAAAAATTTACATGTACTAATCACAGCATGTTAGTATGTAACATATCCAAATTTAATTAATTTGATGACCCATGTTTCCCAGCATGATTTGAGGATGCTCCATAGAGCATCTTGTGCACTTCAATGAAAGCAAAGAAATCAAGGAGTTAACATGGTCAATCAGGGTTCCCACTCTTTTCAAACAATTAATTGCCATGACATTTCCAGTCATTTGTGATTTCCAATCTATATTCAGACTGATTCACTAATGTATCATTCAGACCATTTCGACCAAATTACTGCAAAGAAATTAAATTCGTCAAAATCGCTCTCAAATCGTCAACGAAAAGCATATTTACTCTACACAAGCTTAAACCAAGAGCAACATTTAGGGGAAGAAATATTTTAGAGCAAAGCGTAACATGAAAAATGTACATTCACTAAGGAAAATCCTATAATATTTTTACGATTCTCAATATTTTTTTCATTTCCATTACTTCCAGGCCTGGAAAACACCATTTTAAAATTCCATGATAATCCCAGGTTTTCCATGACCATGGGAACCATGTCAAAATGTGCTTACACAAAGGAGTTAACATGATCGCTGCAAAAATGTTATTATGTTTTAGTTACCTAGATATTCTGCAGAATCTTTCTCATTAATTTCATGTCCTATATATTTTTTATTTTATTTTATTATTTTTTCCTTCTTTCTTCCTTTCTACTTTTAGATTAAAATAAAATTTAGAATCACAGACTTTAAATGTCAACTCAGATATTTGAAAAGTACTATACATTTGTTGTAGGTTTTGCAACAAATAAAATTAGAAATTGTGTGAAAGACTATCAATCCATCCATTCATCCATCCATAATATTGAATAACATTGCAGGTGCCAAAATCTGTCTCCTCTCTCGCTGACGTCTTACTCTCTCTACACCTCAGCCGCAGCCACGGCCTGTGCATTTTAAGTCTAGGTCTTCAGTGCGATTCATGCCATCAAGAAACGTCATGGTTACTTTTGTAACCTCCATTCCCCGAGGGAAGGAACGAGACAGTGTGTCGAATGAAGTGACACAAGGTGTCTTCCTGGGATGCCAAACATTCCTCTGAACCTGAGAAAAGGCCAATGTCAAGTTGGCAGACAGAATTTGCATACCCCGCCCCGGACATACGGGTATAAAGGGAAGCAGGGCAGCAAGTGCCAGTCAGGATTTTGCACTGAGGAGCCAAAAATAAGGTACGGCCGTTTACAGTGGTAGGTCTAGTGCTGTGGCAGGAGGGACACAACGCCTCATTCCTTCCCTCGGGGAACAGAGGTTACAACAGTAACCATGACGTTCCCCTTCTGTCACTCACTCAACGTTGTGTCGAATGAAGTGACACAAGGGGTCCCAACTAAAAATGCCACGCACTGACCGTGTTACGTGAACTGTCGAGACAGGTGAAAGCAGGCTACTGTGTGCTAGAGGCAACTGTGTCGGCTGCACGTAGCCCTCCCCAACGCACCCAAGGGGATGTCACATACAGACCTTAGGTTCCCCGCACCCCTGAGGGGGGGAACAGGTGCTACATGACTAGCATGGGAGCAAGCCCGGCAGCCGTGACCTTTTCTCTCACTATGTCTCTCACATAGGACGTGAAGCGACTGGGGCTATATTAAAGCTATGAAACGCGTCAGGGAAGGCGGTCTTTTGCGGTCCTATACTTTCATGTCCTATACTTGAGCTCAACTGAATCAAGCGACTCGAAGGGGGGTCTCTGATGGCCTGAGAGGACCACAGAGAGATCCCAGGAACAGGCTAGGCCTGGGAGGGTTCTGTCTCCGGGCGCCTTTCAGGAACCTAATAATCAAGTCATGCTTACCTAGGGACAAGCCATCTACTGCGTTGTGGTGGGCTGCAATAGCAGCTACATACACCTTAAAGGTGGAGGGGGACAGCCTCTCCTGCAGGAATGAAAGCACTGACCAAACTGTGCACCTCTGCGGGTCTTCGGCTCGAGAAGTACACCGATTTTCCTGTTTGTAAATTTGCCTGGTGGAGGGAGCTCTGGCTTGGATGATCGACTCTACGACTACAGGTGGTAGATCCACTAGATCTTCCGCATCCCGTCCAGGGGCCAGACATAGAGGTTCCAGAGGTCTGGGTGCAGGTGCCAGAGGGTGCCCCGTCCCTGAGAAAGAACGTCCTTCCTCAGGGGAATTTTAAAGGGAGGTACTGTCGCGAGGAGCATAAGATCTGAGAACCAGGCCCGGGTGGGCCAGTAGGGGGCCACCAGGATGACCTGTTCCTCGTCCTCCCTGATCTTGCACAGCACCGGTTCAAGAAGGCTCACTGGGGGAAATGCGTACTTGCGCAGCCCCCGGGGCCAGCTGTGTGCCAGCGCGTCTGTCCCGAGAGGAGCAGTGGGAGTTGTCTTGGGAGGCAAAAATATCAATCTGTGCCTTGCCGAATTGGACCCATATCAGCTGGACCACTCGAGCACTGTCGTGTTGTGGTTGCCAGGGATGTGAGTGGCACGCAGCGACCTGAGTCACGGCTGACTCCAAAGGAGGAGATGACGGGCGAGATATCGGTGCTGTCTGAACGGATCAAGACGTGCTTGCCCCGGATTAGTGGGAGAAACCTCCATAGGGCAAGAGATACAACCAACAACTCTAGGCATTTGATGTGCCAACGCTGCCGGGGTTAACAGAAATCCACAGCTGAGGCAAAAATCATCAACAGTAATCCTCAAAGCACAAAAAATCAGTTTTATTTCTCAAAAAATAAAAAAAAATGTTCCCAAAGGTATTAAGCACCAAAAAATTAACAGAGAAGGGAACAATCCACAGGCAAGAGAAATTAAATGTCTCAGAGTTAGAGAACACTTACTTGGGCAACCGGCTTTAGAACAACTAAACACCAAGCAAAGAGGCTATGCAACAGAGTGACTTAAATACACACATCTGAATGACACACATGTGAACCCAATAACACTAATTACAAAATAGAATAAGCAGGGCACGGTAGCACCATGAGGACCTCTAGAGGTCAAAACCTGATAAAACAGCCAAAACACTGACAGGACCCCCCCTCTAGGGACGGCTCCTGATGTTCCTTCCAGGACGATCGGGTTTATGAACATGGAAGTCCCGAATTAACTTGGGGTCCAAGATATCTCTGGCAGGAACCCAGGAGCGCTCTTCTGGGCCATAGCCTTCCCAGTCCACAAGGTACTGAAGTGATCCTCGCACCTGACGGGAATCCAGTATTCGGTGGACTGTGTAAGCTGGTTGGCCTCCAATGATGCGAGGAGGAGGGGGAGGTTTACCTGCTGGAGCAAAAGGAGAGGACAACACAGGTTTTAGAAGAGAGACATGAAATGTGGGATTAATCTTTAAGGACCTAGGCAAGTATAAACGGTAAGTAACATTGTTAACTTTCCTTGCCACTTTGAAAGGCCCAATGAATCGCTGGGAGAGCTTGCGGGACTCAACCCGTAAGGGAAGGTTCTTTGTGGAGAGCCAAACTCTCTGTCCGGGACGCAGGGGTGGGGGCAGGTCTGCGTCTCACGGTTAGCTTGTCGCTGGTACTGCTCAGAGACTCTAAGAAGCTTATGTCGAGCCTTCCTCCATGTCAGACGACAGCGTCGGATGAACTGCAGAGCTGAGGGAACTCCTACTTCAATTTCTTGGTCTGGGAAGAGTGGAGGGGCATAACCAAACTGGCATTCGAAGGGAGACATGCCTGTCGCAGAGGAGCGTAGAGTGTTGTGAGCGTACTCTGCCCACATAATGAAAGATGACCAGGAGGATGGGTTTTTGGCAGCCATGCACCTCAGTGTAGTCTCCAGATCCTGGTTTAATCTTTCTGTTTGGCCATTGGACTCAGGGTGGAATCCCGAAGATAGGCTCACAGTTGCCCCCAAAAGTTGACAGAATGCCCGCCAGAATCGAGAGGAAAACTGAGGTCCTCGATCAGAAACAATGTCCTGTGGGATGCCAAAAACTCAAAAAACATGGTTAATGACCAACTCCGCAGTCTCCTTAGCGGTGGGCAATTTGGGCAAGAGAATGAATCTGCCATCCTTAGAAAATCTGTCAACAATGACCAAAATGGTAGTGTTACCTTGGGATGGTGGGAGTCCGGTAATAAAATCCATGGAGAGGTGTGACCAGGGTCTTCGAGGGATAGAGAGAGGGTGGAGCAACCCCTGAGGTAAGCGATGAGAGACCTTCCCCTGACTGCATGTGGAACAGGCACTTACAAAGGACTTTGTATCCTCCTTGATGGTCGGCCACCAAAACCGTCTCTGGAGAAATTCAAGGGTGCGAGTAGTGCCTGGATGGCAGGTCAGATGAGAGACATGACCCCACTGGAGAACCTGGGAGGGAACAGCTTTAGGGACAAACAAGCGGTTGGTTGTCCCACCTCCTGGGTCTGGTTCCTGGGCCTGGGCCTGTCTTACTGTATTTTCAAGTTCCCATCTTACGGGGGCCACTATCTTGGAGCTCGGGATAATGGTTGTGACAGAATCTTCTTGGTTGCTACTGGAGTATACTCGAGATAGAGCATCAGGTTTGAGATTCTTGGATCCGGGACGGTAGGATAAAATGAATTGAAACCGGTTGAAGAATAGAGACCAGCGTGCCTGACGAGGGTTGAGTCGCTTGGCCTGCTGAATGTACTCTAGATTTTTGTGGTCAGTGAGTACTTGGACTGGGTGTTTGGCCCCCTCAAGCCAATGTCTCCATTCTTCAAGCGCCAGTTTAACAGCCAGTAACTCACGGTCTCCCACATGGTAATTCCTTTCTGTAGGTGTAAGACGGTGTGAAAAGAATGCACATGGCCGAATTCTGTTATCCTCCCCCCTCTGGGAAAGCACTGCTCCAACACCCACATCCGAAGCATCGACCTCCACAATGAAGAGTTTGTCTGGGTCTGGGAGAGTGAGGATGGGAGCTGAAGTAAAGCGGCATTTGAGTTCATTAAAAGCCAGCGCGGCTTCAGGACTCCAGCAAAACCTAGAATTATTCCCTTTAGTGAGAGCAGAAAGGGGAGCCACCACAGAGCTGAATTTCAATATAAATTTGCGGTAAAAGTTGGCAAAACCAAGAAACCGCTGCACCTCCTTCACAGACCCAGGAGTGGGCCAATCCATGACTGCTTGGACCTTCTGAGGATCCATTTGAATATGGCCGGGTTTAATGATGAATCCCAGAAATTGCACTTGGGTCACATGGAATTCACATTTTTCGGGTTTAACATAAAGGTGATTATCGAGGAGGCATCTGAGAACCTTCCTGACATGCTCCACGTGTTCATTGAGGGAACTTGAAAAAATTAGGATATCGTCCAGGTAGACAAATACAAACTGATTTAGCATATCTCGAAGGACATCATTTATCAGGGCCTGGAAAACTGCAGGAGCGTTGGTGAGGCCGAAAGGCATAACTAGGTACTCATAGTGCCCGGTGGGAGTGTTGAATGCGGTCTTCCACTCATCCCCTTGTCTAATGCGCACAAGATGGTAAGCATTGCGCAAGTCGAGTTTGGTGAATATGGAAGCTCCCTGCAGTATCTCAAAAGCTGTGGCCATAAGCGGCAATGGGTAACGGTTCCGGATAGTGATTTTATTGAGGCCTCGATAATCGATGCAGGGTCGAAGGCCCCATCCTTCTTACCCACAAAGAAAAACCAGCACCAGCAGGGAAGTGGACCGACGGATAATTCCTGCAGCGAGGGACTCCTCAATGTAATTGTCCATAGCTGCACGCTCGGGAGAAGACAAGGAGAAGATGTGGCCTCTGGGGGGACAGGTACCTAGAAGCAGGTCAATGGCACAGTCATAAGGACGGTGTGGAGGTAAAGAGGTGGCTTTCCTTTTACTGAAAACTGCCTTGAGGTGGTGGTACTGAGTGGGAATCTGAGATAGGTCTAGGGATTCTTGAGTCTCGAGAGTAGGGTCAGGGGAACTCGGGGTCAAACAGGTGACAGAACAAGTGGGACCCCAACTGAGAATAGCGCCAGTGGACCAGTCAAGATGGGGGTTATGGTGAAGAAGCCAGGGGTGACCGAGAATCACAGGGAACTCTGGAGACTGTATCAGATGAAAATAGAGCTCCTCCTGGTGTTGACAGATAGATAGGTGAAGAGGAACGGTAAGAAGGGTTACCTTTCCGGGACCCAGGGGGTCTTCCATCCAGTGCAGTAACTGTAAGAGGGGTTTCGAGTGAGTCAGAGGGGGATCTGGAGACTCCTAGCAAGAGATAAGTCCATAAAGTTCCCGGCTGCACCTGAATCCACCAAGGCTTTAAGTTGATGCTTCTGATCTCCCCAAGAAAGTGTGATGGGGAGAATCAATCCTGAAATGGAAGGTGGGGCTATGCGAGTAATTCCCGTTACAGTCCTTCCTTGCCTGTACGGGAACGAGCATTTCCCGAGAGCTTTGGGCAGGAAGAACGGAAATGTCCAGGCAGTCCGCAATACAGGCAACACCGCTCCCTCATGCGGCGGTCACGTTCTGATGGGGAGACCCGAGTACCACCCAATTGCATCGGTTCAGGGAATCCTTGGGATGGAGGTGACCTCTCTGTGGGAACTAAACTGGCAGGAGGTGTGAAATCAAACTGGCGACTCAAATTCCTCTCCCTCAGATGATTATCCAGTCGGATCGCCAGATCAATGAGGGTCTCGAGGTCACGGGTAGGCTCTCGTGTTGCAAGGTCATCTTTGAGTGCCTCAGAAAGACCGTTCTGGAAGCACACCATGAGAGACTCATTGTTCCAACCACTCCCTGCTGCAATAGTGCGAAAATGGATGGCATATTCTGCAGCAGTGCGACTACCTTGCTGGAGGGTCAGCAGTCGTTTAGACGCCTCACGGCCGCTGATGGGATGATCAAAGACCCGTTTGAACTCCTCTTCAAACGCCGAATACCTTGAGCAGAAGGGACTGTGGGCGTTCCAGACAGCTGTTGCCCAGGAGAGGGCCTTACCCGAAAGAAGGGTGATGACATATGCAATCTTGGCCCTGTCTGAAGGGAAGGATGATGGCTGTAGCTCAAATGTAAGGGAACACTGAGTGAGGAATCCGCAACAAGCACTGGGGTCTCCCGAGAATCGTTGTGGTGGAGGTAGGCGAGGTTCTGCAAGGGGAACTGAAGTTTGAAGTACAGAAGGCAGCCTATCAAAGATCTGACGGACAGAGGTCATGACATCTGACAGTAATTCTGAATGCTTAACCATCAATGCTTCCTGTTGGACTAACACTGCTTCATGTCGTTGGACTGAGGACTCATGCTGAGCGACAGTAGTGAAGAGTTCTTGTGCGCTGGGCGTCTCTGGGTTCATCTTGGCTTGGTGTTTCTGTCAGGGTCGGGACTAGAACTCGGGTCTCTGGTGTGAAAGTCAGACTCTCAATCACTGAGCCACTGGAGATGGTGAACCCAACAGTGAGACGCACTCAGAAGAAGATGAGATGCAGAAAAAGTTTTAATACAATTAACAGAAATCCACAGCTGAGGCAAAAATCATCAACAGTAACCCTCAAAGCACAAAAAATCAGTCCAAAGGGGCTTTTCTCAAAAAATACAAAAAATGTTCCCAAAGGTATTAAGCACCAAAAAATTAACAGAGAAGGGAACAATCCACAGGCAAGAGAAATTAAATGTCTCAGAGTTAGAGAACACTTACTTGGGCAACCGGCTTTAGAACAACTAAACACCAAGCAAAGAGGCTATGCAACAGAGTGACTTAAATACACACATCTGAATGACACACATGTGAACCCAATAACACTAATTACAAAATAGAATAAGCAGGGCACTATAGCACCATGAGGACCTCTAAAGGTCAAAACCTGATAAAACAGCCAAAACACTGACAGTACGCGAGGGGACAGGGACAGGACGAAGGGGAGGACCTTGTACTGACACGCCTGGACGTCGAACGTGAACCGTAAGAAGGTTTGGTGTTGCGGCAGAATGGAGACGTGGAAGTACGCGTTCTTCAGGTCTACCGCCACGAACCAATCTAGCTGTCGAACACAGGTAAGAATCTGTTTCTGCGTGAGCATTTCGAACAGGAGTCTGTATAAGGCCCGGTTGAGAACTCACAGGTCCAAGATTGGTCACAACCCACAGCTTTTTTTTGGGTATGATGAAGTAAGTGCTGTAGAAACCCTTCTCCATCTCGGCTGGAGGGACGGGCTCTATCGCATCCTTAAGGAGCAGGGTCGTGATCTCTACTCATAAGGCGCTGACTTTCTTGCCGCACACGGAATGGAGCGAACACCGCTGAAACGAGGCAGGAGCGGGTGAAATTAATCGCTTAGCCGAGTCAGATGGTCTTGGCCAGCCAGCGCGATGGACTGGGAAGTGAAAGCCACGCATCCAAACTCCGCACGAGGGGCACTAATGGGACGATCGCTTTTGACATACCGGGCGGGGCTTCACGGCGGGGAGGAGCAGGTAATAGCAAGTTGGGAGGCAGAAGTGCGTCCTGAGGCTTGGGTGCTGAGAAAAGACTCAAAGCACTTACCTTGCTCTGCGCAACCGGCGGGGGGGGGGTTAGAGACCTCCTAGAGAGGCATCTTCGGAACTCGTCAGTGCTGGCCTGCCGGGGCTGAGCAGTCGTGGGGCCAGAGGAAAGGGAACTGCGTCCGGGAAGCCAGGACTGTAAAGTTTTGGGGCCGGGGTGCCGTACGAATGGCACACACCGGCTGGATGACCCAGGGAGTGAGGAAATCGCTCTTTATTGAGAATGTGGTTGCTGCAGCCCAAAGGCAGCGCGGCAAATGAAACAAGGATTCTCCTCCCTGCCCTCCTCCGGGGGACGGGAGGAGGGCTTTGAGTGACGCCCTGATCCAAGGAACCGATCGAGTAGCCGTGAGGGGGGACAGAGGTTTCCAGTCTAGCCTCGCGCTCACGACGGCCCGGGAAACCATAGCTGAGCAGACCCGAAGGTGGCAGCTCTGACGGCTGCCCAGAGGAGTCATCAGCATCAGACGCCGCTGGGACGCTCTGCGATGCAGCGGCGATGTCGTCATCCAATTCCAGAGGCTCAAGGGAGAATTATGGCTGGCAATGAGGCAAGCCGCACTCATCCCGAGCTTGGATGGAAGCAAGCAAGCGTGCCGGGGGGCAGGTGGTTTGTGGGGATTTACCCCGCGAAACCGAGCCTATCGTTACCCCCAAATCGCCTTCATCGCAGCCGGGTCTTCCTCAATCCAGTGGGAAGAAGGAACGAAGCGGGGGGCGGCTGAAGTGGCTTTCTCTCGTGAGAAAAGAAAGCCGCAACCGCAATGTTGCCATGGCTATGTTCTCGCACTGAGAACATGAACCATTCATAAAACGCTGTCTTCGTTTGATCGCAGCCCAGGCAAGCGAGGCAGCTTTTATGACCTTCAGAAGTGGAGAGCAAACAACCGCATCCAGGAACTACACAGAGGTGGAAAGACATCTTTAAAACCTCTTCCCAATCCTGTAAAATTAGCCTAAAACGCCTAATCAAGGCATACCCAAAGTAAATTTAAAGCTGTTCTTGAACCGTTTGGAGTACATGCATGGTTTTGGTAACATTTGAAAGGGGACACTCTGAAGTTTTCTCCCCAGTAGTCAGAATTACTGTAAGTGCTACTGATTTTGAGTAATAGAAGTTTGAACGCAATGAAATAGAAGTTTGTTTTTCTGCCTGAAATTTTTTTTTGCATACAGATGCCTGCAGATGACTATAACTTGTAGCTATTAGCTTGAGAACACAATGGGATCACAGCATGAAGCCTTACCTAGTCCAAGTTCAAATGTTATAACAATACCATAAAAAATGAATATTTTACACATGTTTTTCTAAGGGTACACCCAGGCGTTTTACAAAAGTGCCTTTTGGATACTCCAAAAGGACCCTTTGGTAACCTAGGACAAAAAGGCTACTACTTTTGAATGCTTCAACGTAGAGTCATAATTTTGGGCTCTAATGAAAGATGACACTTAGAGCTATCATATTCCATATCCAGATCCACTATTAGTTTTGCTGACACAGAGTAACTGATGCATAAACACATTAGAGTGCCTTTTCCCTTCTTGAAACTAAATGTTGTGCATATAAAATAGTCAAAACTAGTGCTATGGTGGACAATTTGTTTATATAAAAAATACACAAGCTATTTACATGAATTTTTACACAAAGTATTTACAAACCATTATAAAATTGTACATGTTTCTAGCAACATGCCAGTCATTGTAGCGGTCACATTTGGGTACAAAGCACAAAGGCACATCACAGGAAGAGTACTTCACTGGTGTCTTTGCATGACACTGCCTGCACTTCAGACGACCAGCGGTGCAAGATTTGGTGATGTGCAACGGCCTGTGATGTGCTTTTCGTGGAGCAGGAGATACGGGTCTGGCTGTGGAGTGAGACCCCAACTCTGCCAGCTCCTCAGCAAGGGTCTCTCTGAAAGCCCTCCTCTCTTGATGAGGTGCTGTCCTGCTGCTCCACTTTATGTTGCCCGCATCTGGCTCCCAATCGCTATCTGATTCAGTGAGAATAAATAAATGTAATTTACAAAGCTAGACACAACTTTTCCATCTTTTCTGTATTCTATATATATATATAGTTTTACATATGTGTAAATATGTATTATTGTATGTATATTTACTGTAAATACTGTATACTTTGCCAATGTACTATGGAACAAATAGATGGGCCTACACCTCCCCCCATGAATTCAGCATTGTAACAAATAGATGGGCCTACCCCTCCCCCACCTCCCCGCATTGTAACAAATAGACTCTCAAACACAACATATATTCTTATTTTCAACTTATATTTATTGATTTATTTATATATATATTTCGCGTCCATTTATATATATATATAAATACATATTTACAGTAAATATACAAAACATCTGTATAGCATGTCAATAGATCTGAAACAAACAATGAACTAAAAACTCACACACGCACAAACAAATACAAAAAACACGCACAAACGGTTCAAACACTCAATGAACTCACACACGCACAAACAAATACAAAAAACACGCACAAACGGTTCAAACACTCACTGAACTCACACACGCACAAACAAATACAAAAAACACGCACAAACGGTTCAAACACTCAATGAACTCACACACGCACAAACAAATACAAAAAACACGCACAAACGGTTCAAACACTCACTGAGGAAACACACGACAAAGGGTAATTACAAAATGTGTATTCATTATTCAAACTAAATCTTATTTATGCGGAATATACAGTATATATGTTATAAAACACAAGAAAACACTTACTTGTCCAGAGCAATGTCTAATCTCTCCATAAACATTTCCTCTGCCTCCGAATTATCCGTATTGTTTTCAGAAATGTCATCTCCAAACTCATTATTTCCACAGTAAATGCCTTCTTATATCACATCCTGGGGTGAAAATCCTGTTTTTCACGTCCGTTTCACCATATTTAAATTGCCAAATGTGTAAACAGTTCCAAAACAGCTCTCCAATATTTTTACGCACAGACGCACGACACACTCGGTAATGGCAAGGCAATTTTGCGCGCACACATTACAGAACCTTGCTCTAATCTTCCCATTAAAGCTGCATATCACTGTTTTCAGAAATTCATTGGCTATACGATGCGTCAGTCATTTCCACTCTTCGATGTAATTGGTTTGATCAGTAAACAAAGGAAAGTGGGTATGCCCTTACATTCGACACAGACTGTGGTTGGGTATTGAAGGCTTTGGACAGGACATGGAAGCTCCTATTGGGTCAAATGAGGTGTCAATCGAAAGGTCAGAGTGCGTGCTTCCATTTTGATACCGGATATAGGAAATGTTTACATCTGAACTGAAGTTATTACCGATAATATGTGAAAGTTTAGGTACAGCTGCCAGGTGCTTTGAAATGATGCAACAAGAGTCTGTGGATATTTATTGATGTAATAATGTGATTTGGACTAAACATTTTACTTGATTTGATCATTTGGACATTTGATAATGAAACAACACCGTTTTTGTCAGGAAGTTATGGATCAGTGGAATACTATGATGCTTCATAGGTGAGTTGCCTAAATTTTGTTATTGGTTGTTTATATGTTGGTGGTCTGACAAAGATATAGATTGTACCTGCTGTTGTGATTGTATCTTAAAATGTTTTATATCAATAGAAAATCAAGAAATTTAGCTTTCCAAAGATATGTGGCATGTGTACCAATGTAACACACAGCAGTTTTGTTTATCACATACTTTTATTTTGTACATTTAAGGGCCCGTCCACGGGCTGTGAATTCTATCATGTTAAAAAGATGCGTCCTGAAAGCACGTTCAACGCCTGCTGTGTATTGCTCTTTTATGAGTGGGAACTCAAACTCTTTTAGAGGAAATAAACTCTTTTTAGGAGGAGAAACACTCTTTCAGGCAATGAAAGCGTTTGTCGAAGCGCCCAGGGGCGTAGACTGCACAGCGTGCAGAGAGAGAGAACGCCAGCTGGTAACGCGCCGTAGATCCAACAGCAGAGCTTATCGCCAGTAGAGGTGAGTGAAACAGTGGTGAACTCAGCTTGCTGTTGCACAACCATTCGGCTCCAAAGAAAAAGTTTGACTGGCACTCGCCAGTCAGACTAGTTTAAAAGTTTAGTTTAAAAACACTTACTTGACAAATGACGTGGAAGTCATTGGACAATCACTGTACGTAGTACTTATTCAGGAAATGCTTTCACAATTCACATTTGAGAATTTATATATTTAGTAATCCAGCAACTATACATCCACAAGCATAGTTATTACATTTTAATGACTGACCAGCAACCGATATAAACATGCTCATTCACAGGGACTCTTACCTTTGCGATCTGTACGCACCAGTTGAGCAGTAACTGGGAGCCGATGTTCCCCTGATGCTCATGTACATAGTCCAGCAGACAGCCGTGGGGCATCAGTTGAGTGACTAGCTGGATAGTGGGACTCAAACAGACCCCTAACAGACGCACTAGATGAGGATGTTCCACGCTGGCCATGATCAGTGCCTCCTAGAGGGCAAACAGAGAATCACAAGTACTTTAACATTTCATTTGTATATGCTGTTTTCATTAATAAACTGGAACATTTTGGTCAAACACACTCCCACAATTATACGTCAATTCAGTGACACTATAAGTTGGAAGTTGAAATTATATAACAAGAATAGCAATAGGGTTGCAGCAGTAGGGTTGCCAATTTGCCACAAGAATACGGGATGTTTAAGCATTTTGAGTGCTTCAATAAGAGAGGGAGGTCCCCCTCAAGTCACTAAAATCATGCTTTTCACCAATAAAATAAGGAAGAATAGGCATTCAGTATGTGACTTCTTCATTTCAGGACGTCCCATCTAATACGAGACAGTTGGAAACCCTTGACAGCAGTGTAACATGTTATACACTAAAACTATTTAAAAATATATAATTAGCGTATAATTATAATGCATTCAGTTTTTATGACCTTATATTATGTTTTTTTTTTTTTTTAATAAATTCAGGGATTTACCAGTGTTACAGCCTTAACCAGCTTACGGAG
Source organism: Xyrauchen texanus (assembly GCF_025860055.1). Taxonomy (NCBI): domain Eukaryota; kingdom Metazoa; phylum Chordata; class Actinopteri; order Cypriniformes; family Catostomidae; genus Xyrauchen; species Xyrauchen texanus. The sequence goes on along the minus strand of NC_068286.1, from coordinate 33,646,093 downwards.
TATAGCTGTGCCATCAGGCCATATCGAATATGTAATATTGGATAGAACTTTACACACTAAAATCATGTTTTGTTGTGTTTATATCTTTTGTTTATACTTTCTTGAGTATTGTTAATGTTTACAGACTGGCTCCATTTAATTCCATTGTACTATAAACCTGAATGTTGTTTTTATGTATATAAAAATTGGATGAGTTGAAATTATGTTTTGAGGTAATAAATAGTTGTGGTTGTTTCTCTATCATGTTATCTATAGGGATCGTGTTGGGTAGGGTGGGGTTGAGCATTGTGAGCTGGTGTGTGTGTGTTGTTGTGTTTTGTTGTGCGGTTTTTGACCGTGATATTTGCTCTGCTGTTTTGGTTCTTTTTTTGCTTTGATGTACTGGAGGACCCCCTCAAAAACGAGATGCTTCATCTCAAGGGGTTAATCCTCGTAATAAAGATATGTTTATAAATAAAAATAAAAAAAAATAAATAAAATAGTATGGTACAAATTGCTGTCAATTGAGCTTAAATTGCATTGAACCTGAAACATTCCTTTAACCAAATCAAATGTTGATCAGATAAAATAAACCTTCCCTTACAAAGCAATAAAAATTTTAAACTTAAATCTTCATGCTCAAAAAACTACCCAAGTAGAGTATTTTTATAAACGAGATTTACTCTTTTTATGGATAGGGGTGGAATTGACAACTGTGGAACTGACAAAACACTACCCAAAAATTCAGTTATCAGTGAGAAAAATCTTACATTATTAAGTTATATTAATATATTAATCTATTATACATTTTTTAACATATTTTGAAAACAGTGTTTTTGGTGCTTACAGTTATTCAATTCGAAGGAACAGTGACAAATTAATTCACAGTAATTCACCCAATTGTCTGTTTTCCTTGTTATTTTTGAAATTATGGGGAAAAAGTAAGGTTTCACTGGGAAGTACTCACATCCATAAACTCAACATTTGGTTTTGGTCCTGTGCATTCATTGAGTATCTTTATGGCCACAGGAATCTTCACCGATTCCCCTTCTGGAACCCAGATTCCCTAATAAAGAAGACATTGGAAGCAGTCAATTACAGTCTAAATCATATAAATAATTGATGTGGAAAAACATCAAATTCATATAACAATCAGCCTGAATGCAGTACCTTGTAAACAGTACCAAATGCTCCAGTTCCCAGGATCTTGACCCTCTTGAGCTCAGTCTCCTTCAATATACGTAGTTGAGCCTGGTTGGGTGCTGTGCCACTTGGCGTTAACGGCTCCACCAACTGCTCAAAACAGCAGAACCAAAAAAGTTAATATTAACTTTAATTTTATCTGCCAAACACTCAATGACACCATTATGGACAGATCTATTTAAGTTTATTATTGGCATCACATACAATTGTTATCAATGTACAATTCATAACCGACCTCTCCTGGGTTTTTGCCTGTTTAAGTTCCACTACATGTTTCCATACAATACTTAGCTTGTAAAATGAACTCTAATCCATGCCATCATTACTTTGTACCTTGACTATTGTAATGCCCCATTTCACAATGCCCGTAAACAATTACCAGATTACAAGTCATGCAAAATTCAGCAGCTTTAGTTCTCACAAACACCAAGAACTCCACACACCATCACTTGAATTCTATTCCATCTGCACTAGTTTGCCATCTCATCCCATATTCAGTTCAGAATAGTTCTCTTAACCTTCAAAATTCTTCATGGCCTAGCACCCCATTATCTATATTAGCTACTGCATTCATATACTCCTGCACATACTCACTGGTCCTCAGAGTCCAGCTTCTTTTCAATTTAAACTCTTCTATATGGGTGGCAGATCTATGGCTACCGAACTCTCAAATTCACTTCCACAGAGTCTTTGAAATATCTTCCTATTTCTACCATAAACCTCAACTAAAACTCCAGCCTGATCTTATGCAAACTACAGTATGTGACTATGGTGACTGTAACAAGTTCGGAAGTGGGAAGAGGAGGAAGTGGGAGACGACGAATCCAACTCAAAGGTAATATTTATTTTTCCATCTCAAAAGCTTCCAAAACACACAATTGATGCAATAACACACACACACACACACACACACACACACACACACACACACACACACACACACACACACACACACACACACACACACACACACACACAAGTGCAGGCATGGCTCTCTCTCCCCCTCAATGGCATCTGGCTCACTCTTAAATCCGTCTAAAACTCTCACTGCAATGACAGCTGTTAGAGACAATCATAACCAGGTTATGATCCTTACTGTTCTCATCTCCTGATCTTGCTCTCCATTCACAAGCCAGCGCTCAACCACGCCCCCACCACCGCAGTGACATTTTTTGCAAAATGGTATTGCATGGTTCCTTACTTATCTATTACAGCAATTCAGAGGTGAAATGTCAACTTAAAGTGAATACAATTTTCTCCCAAACAGATATTTCGAGTTTTAAATGAACAAACCCTACTTCCCCACCCTACACCTTTAACCTAAGGTAAACTTATAGGAAGTATTGTCATAAAAAGCATGTTACATGAAAAAAGCAATTGCTCAAGCAACCACATACTTTTGAGGTGCTTCTATGACAAATGTGGGCTCACATGTTGACTCTAATGCTCTTCAGGGGGCATATTCAAGAAAATTCCTATCTTAAGTCTTAAGTTAAGATCTGATCAGTTAAGTAAGGATTTTCTACAAATTCACATTACAGAAGCAAATCATAACTTAATTTAGGATTCTTATCTTTTCTTATAAAATCATGCCTCATCTTTAGTTAAGATAGGATAATGCATTTAGGAAGTGTTATTCTGTAATAGCTTTTGTGAGAGTCCCACAGCCATTGGGGATTGTGTCAGGAAGGGCATCCAGCATAAAATCCTGTGCCAAGTCTAATATGCATATCACGGATGGTCCGCTGTGGCGAACCCTAACGGGAGCAGCTGAAAGGAGAAGAAGATTCTGTAATAGCTTTTGCCCTAAGTGAGATCCTAACTGAAATTTTCATAGTAACCAAGCAGATAAGATAGGATTCAAAAGTTAGGATCTTTCTGTAATGCACCCCCAACACTCGTATACTAGTCTTTTGCATTGCAAGTGCAAAGCTTTAATAGCTGACCCGTGCACATTTTGATCATGCTCAAACAAGCTTGTAAATATAGTTGGTTATGAAACACAACTGTTAAAATGTATCACATTTCAAGTCATGTACTAAAAGTGTTTTTATTTCCTAAGATAACATTGGATAAGGAACATGGGGAAAAGTAAGTGTTTAAGATAATGTTCAGTTTTACTTGCAATTTTTTTGAAAGGGAATCAAAGGTATTGTTTTTGTAGCGCCTCAGATGTTAATTTCACAAGGACACATACAACATGTCACATAAAAATAATTTAGCAAAAAAGTACAGTAGATATAATAGTGTAATTCTATGAGATCAGGATGAAAAAAGTTTCTTCTTTTACAATATTTTGTCCTCATCTCACTGTTGATTTGCTCCATTTTCTTCCTTTTCTGATTGTTCTTTTTTATCATCTTATATGTCATTTTGTAGCTGCATATCAGTATATTCTCCTTTATAAATTATAGAGAGACCTTGATCTTTGGAAAATTATCAAACAAAAAAAAGTGCATTATTGTTTTTGTAGTTCTAATAAGGCTTGAGATGGACAGACTTAATTCTAAAGTAAACTGTTTATTGTGATTTCTGATACAATTTTTGAAAGTAAAGTTTTTTTCCTGGTCTTTTAAAATAAACAAAATCAATTCTGCAACATTGAATTTATCTACAAAAAAAGAGGAACTGAAACCTTGGGAAAGAGTAAATCAATCTATTGACTGTAAACTCCCAAACACATCTTCTCCCAGCAGATTCTATAATATTGACTTACATTTTAAATAAAATGCACACACTCAAGCTCACACACATACTGGTTGCAGAATCATTTTGAAGTAGGCCTACTTTCATAACTTTCCATTTAAGTATCTGAAAATGGCCTACATTATTCCATTTGAGGTTTTCCCCATTGAAGAGAGAGAGAGGCACTTTCAAACTGAAAATTGAGACTGGCCATAGACCACAAAAACCCACACAAGCACCATCACACCAATTTCAGTGGCTAGCTAAAGACATATTAGGTGTCCTCTGTGGCCAACTGTTTATAAAATTAATGCACCACCTCAAACTCGTTTAAAATGCTGGCAGATGTTTAGCTCTCACCTCTGTTTCTAGGAAACGCCGTAAAGCTCTTTTCTTCCGGATGCTCTTGCGGCGGAAAAAGATAGAAAATCCAAGTGCCACGATTACGACCACAAACATGCCCCCAATCACCCCAGCTGCAATCAGAGGAGTCCTGGAGAAAGAGAAACTGTAACTAACTATTATTTGATACAATGGTCTATTTTTTCATTTTATATATATATTATTTTTTGCATATGTGGTCTTCAAGTGGTCTTCAACAAGGATATATTGGACATAATCAATTAACAATGCCATTGCACAGATAACACATTCACCAATATATTTGTCAATTTTAAATATCATAATAGGTTATTACAGATTTATCACTTAGTTAAAGTGTCCACCTTTATGTAAAATAAATGTAGAATACGTAGAATAAAATAGCTTTTTAAAATGGCTCAAACGGTAAGCCTGTGCACTAATGGGGGCCTGTTCATATACAATACAGTATTTATATCAATATTAAAAAGAGTGCCTTTTGCAGGCCTGGATTTTCATGGATTGGAAATCCAAACGGATGTATAAAATTGAAGAAAACATTCTGGATTTTTACCTGTCCAGCATTCCAATACAATTTTGGATCCGGGGTCCAGTACACCTACAACAAAGTGCCAAATCAAATTGATATTATATCAATACAAAGTTTAGATATTTGTGATACATGTTTTTCATACTGATTACTGTTCTATGACTGGTATGTCCTGGGCTTAGGTCATTTTTATCGGATCGAGATCTTCATAAAAGTCAATATACAAGCATAATAGTATAATGGTGAGAATGTTGCCAAAAATAAATAAATAAATAAACTTGTACCATGTCAACAGCTGATCAACACACCCTTGTTTGGGAGTTCATTCCCTCAGATGAGTCATATACATAAAATGCTCCTTCATGGGCCTAAGTGTAACCTGGTATCATCTCAAGAGTTCTACATTTAGAATTAATGCATGTTGGAGCGCTGTCATAGAGACTGGATTCAGTAACCACAGTGACTGAAGAGCGCACGCATGACAGTAACCAGCAGCGATGACTGTCATCTGAGAGATGAAGGGATTGGGAGCACTTTGTTATAGTGTCCTAGAGCATCTCAAGAGCTTTGATTTGAGAGACTAGAGCGAAACAAGGGTTCACACTGGGTGGATGTTTCATGTGTGTCCATTTGTAGTATGATCTCTCTTAGATCTAAAGGAGATGACATTGAAGCCCTGTGGAACTGACCCCAAATTTGTCATCCGACCGGGCAGGTAAAGTTCAGCAAGTGACATGTAGATTCTGCTGTTTGAACGAATGAATTTCCACTGAACAAAGAATGTCCTGGAGGATTTTGGATAAATACACATGGACTCTTACCCCTGGGTGCAGTTGGGGTGGCAGGGATGGCACTCGTTGTTGGTCTCAGCATATTTGAAGATGAAGCTGTTTGCTCCCTGAAGACCATCAGGGCATTTCTCCACACAGTTGGGCCCATCTTTGAGATACAGGCATTTTGTACAATGGTCTGGACCCTACAGCATGCAAATAAAGTACAACAGGAAGATGAATATTTGAAAATCCACTTTCTCATAATAGCGACTTCATATCTAATCCTGTCTCAGGGATTCAAAAAAATAAACAAGCCCTTCTCACTTAACACATTTCTCATAATTGCAATTATTTCTAGTAATTATGACTTTATATCTCACAATTGCATTATTTCTTGTCATTTTGACTTCACCTCTGATATCTTCAGGTAATTCTGACTTAATATCTCACAATTGTGACTATTCATAGAGTTACAACCTTATATTTATTCCCGCCACAGAAGAAAAAAATATAAAAGTTCAATCTGACTATATCTCACAGTTGCAACTTCATTTCTCGAGTTTATTCAATTTCTCGTAATTGCGACTATACCTCACAAGTGCAATTATTTCTTATAAATGTGACTTTACATCTTGCAATTGAGTTTAAATCACACAATTTCTCACAATTTCGTGTTTATATATCACAATTGTGACTTTATATCTGATCCTGCCATGGAGAAAAATAAAAAGGTGTTCTGACTACCACCCCTGGAGTCGCAAGTTCGAATCCAGGGCATGCTGAGTGACTCCAGCCAGGTCTCCTAAGCAACCAAAGTAGCTTGGATGCTAGGGAGGGTAGAGTCACATGGGGTAACCTCCTCGTGGTTGCTATAATGTGGTTCACTCTCCGTGGGGTGCGCGGTGAGTTGTGCGTGGATGCCGCGGAGAATAGCATGAAGCCTCCACACGCGACATGTCTCTGTGGTAACACGTTCAACAAGCCACGTGATAAGATAAGTTTGACGGTCTCAGGCGCAGAGGCAACCGAGATTCATCCTCTGCCACCCAGATTGAGTCACTATGCCACCATGAGGACTTAGAGCGCATTGGGAATTGGTGATTCCAAATTGAGGAGAAAAAGTGGAGAAAAAGAAATATATATATATATATATATATATATATATATATATATATATATATATATATATATATATATATATTTTTTTTTTTAATACCATGAATATACTCCGATCTACTTCTAATAATTGGAAATGTATTCTGATGAAGGCTTTCATAGCCGAAACACGCTTGCCAATATATATTTTTAAGATGCTTTAGTTGAATAGATTTTTTTTTATCTATGCCACATAAGTGCATTGCATTTTTCTCTATTTTCAATACTTTAAATACTACCATTGTACTCAACAAAACACATAGTATTACCATGGAACTTATACAAAAAATAAAACATGGTATACTATAACACTTTTTGGTACTTTTTTGAGTTAACTTCACACTTAACTTTTATTTAATTCATATGGCAGAGTAAACAACATAAATAAACAAATTCATACATATTTGATCTATGTAATCGCCTGTTATAAAATGGGTGTCACACGGCTGGGCCAGTTCTTAGATTCTCTGACAGCTCTGATGTTGCTAATTACACAGCTCAGGAATTGAGATGGACAGGCAGGTTATCATAAGAATCTGACAGGTTTGTTCATCTGCTTTCAAGGCAACTTGTATTTTTAAGTCTTACTGGCAAAACTGAGGTAGACTATTCATGTCATTTACACAAACATCCATAGTTCCTAAAAATATAACAGTTGTCCCTGATGGTTAAATGGTAAGGGGCAGACACATTGTAGATCAAAGGGTATTTGAAATGGCATTGCTTGCTTTACTTACAGGGCCATGACAGGTTACAGTTTTATCTTCTGCCTTTTCACACTGGCTGTCACACTCACCACACAAAGTACCGTTGGCAAACTCTCGAACATCTCTGAAACATACAAAGCAAAAGCTTAATCACTATGAAATACAGTACATGCAGAGTAAAAAAGATTAAAAATAATATATACTTGTAAATAATACAAGTAAAACTTGTTTAGGGTTTTACTCCAAACCCTAACCCCATATATTTAATATTTTCAATTTATTCAGTCTGAGCTTCAAGCTAAATTTCAAACTCCTTTTAAAACTAATTACAGCCTTTGGTTTGCCATCTATTTTTTTGTTATTTGTAAATTTGCACAAATTCGCACAAATGACTGCCAATGAGTGCCTTTACATGCATGATCTTACACCGATTTTGCTTAATAAGCCGGCAACTTGTAAGGTCATGTAAACACATTAAATGGCCTTCCTTTATCGGAGTTAGGTCATAAGGTCATACATGGTTTAAGGTTAAATTATCAACACCGGTAGATAATAATAATTAAAAAAAATACATTGTCTTGTGAAGATTCCTTTATTACTTATTTAAACATGCCAGTCAACCAAAAGCATTTCAGTGATGTATTATTTGTTCCTTATTCATCCTCCATTTCGTCTTAAATGACAACCATCTGTAGTGAAGACACAATATTCATACATTGCAGAGAACTTGGCTAATGTGCCAGTCAGCTAAGTAAAGTCCATAAAAAAATAATGGCATTTTAATTGGGAAAATCTTTCACGGTACTGGTCTGAGAGGCAAGAACAAACATTCCTCTTTAAATTTTATCTAAGCAGATGGCGGCTCAGATTGTGGTAGATACGGCAGAAGAGCTGCTTAGCGGAGCAATCAATACCATTTCCTTTGTTCGTTTACATCAGCCTGTGGTTCGGAGGGAGATTTTAAGAAGTGGTTCCAAGCAGGAAAAGAGAAGAGTCTCAATAAATGTGTAAATAAGAGAGTAAGGTTCAAAGCAATCTCTTTGATTTTATAAAATAGGAAATTGAGTAAACAAGCCCTCATGCTAGATTAGAAAAGAAGCATAGTTTGAAGTTTTCCAATCTGAAAATGTGTAATAATGTTGATTGATGTTAATGTTATGTCCCAAACCAACTACATGGACTAAATCATGCTCTATATTCATTTATATATTTTATTTGTTCATTTATGTTTTTTTATTTTTTTTTTTGTAATGTATAGTTGTATAATTAAAACAATTTATAATGTAATTTTTTTAACAACCATTTTCCATCCTCTTTTTGACACATAATAAAAAGGCCTTTTTTTGCTGCTGTTCCTTAAAAAAGCCCCCTCCACATGGAAAAGAGTGTGACAGGTATGATGTTGGGTCAGTGTACTTCTCAATTGTCCCATTCTTCAAAAACAGTCTCTTTGCAAAGCCTGCTTTATGTTCTGAAAGTTACAGTATGTTTCAATGTATAAAAAATGTGATTTCTCATGATATAACCCCTTTAAGAAATAATGTAAAGTAAAGTGAATGATATAAAAATGTTGCATTAAATAAACTGAGTAAACATTCAGGGGGAAAAAAGCTACTGTTTAAGGTACATGTGCAGTCACTGGATTGGTATCTTAAAAGCAAACTTTTTTGTACCTCTAGTAAAAAATGTGGGTACATAATTGTACCCTAAGAACCTTAAGGGTACAGCTATGCAGTTCTTGAATTTATTCTTTTGACATAGGGGCATTTACTTCTTTAAAGAGATGTGACAAATAGACTGAAAATAAATTTCAAAGACATTAATTATTGTAAATAACCACTGCAGAAATGTACACGGAACAAGTTTACCACCCCATTGATGACTTTGTACCTTAAACTATAACTTTTTTTCCCCTAAGAGTGTAAATTATTAAATTAATGTCAATTAATAAATTATAAATTAAATGGTTCTCTAAATAATCAGAAACTCTTACCCCAGTTATTTTAAGTAAAATATATATTTAACTAGTCTCATTTCTGAACCTTTAGTTGACAGCAACTGAGAATTTTTTCTAACCCCATTCATAGATTCACAACAATATAAAATGGTTTAAAGAACAGTTGATTGATTGTAATGAGACTCTTACTCATTGTTAAAAATCCTGACACTCCCCCACAGCTGATTATTTTTTGGAACTAAATTAAATTTTTCTACAATGGGGAATCATATTCTGATATTGGTCAGAGTTGGGAGTTGCCATTGTTTAATGACTACAGCAGCAAAGCAGTGCCAACGAAAGAGCTCTTCTATGAAACTCCCAGCAGACTAAAATGTTAATTTGTTGTCAGATGACTGTTTCCTTTTTTGTCATTCACAGATGGCAGTGTATTTTGAGTACTTGAGACAGCCCAAGTAACAATTAGCTGGATTTGGCCTGTGCAATAGCTTACCACTGGCCAAACACTGTTGACTTGTAACATTTAGATGAAAGCCATTCCTCTTACTTTTTTTATTTAAATATTTTCTTTCACATCCACAAGGCATAAGTTTATATATGATTCTGTTTAGAAAGAGACTTGGGGCTAGGTCCAATCTAAATGACAGATAGTCTTGATAAAAGAATCCTACAGTAACCATAGCAATACCATTTGATGTGTAGAGATATGCAAATCAAATCGGTGAAATACAGTTCCCTTCTGTCTCTCACTTGACGTTGTGTCTAATGAAGTGACACAAGGGGTCTTCCTGGGATGCCAAACATACCTTTGAACCTGAAAAAGGCCAATGTTAAGTTGGCAGACAGAATTTGCATATCCCGCCCCAGACATACGGGTATAAAGGGAAGCGGGGCAGCAAGTGCCAGTCAAGATTTTTCTTTGGAGCTAAACGGTTGTGCAACAGCAATCTGAGTTCACCACTGTTTCACTCACCTCTACTGGCGATAAGCACTGCTGTTGGATCTACGGCGCGTTTCCAGCTGGCGTTCTCCCTGGGTGCTTTGACAGCGCTTTTCATTGCCTGAAAGAGTGCTTCTTCTCCTAAAAAGAGTTTATTTCCCACTCATAAAAGAGCAACACAAAGCAGGCGTTGAACGTCCTTTTCAGGACACGTCTTTTTAAAGATGTCTTTCCGCCTCTGTGTAGTTCCTGGATGCGGTTGATTTCTCTCGAATTCTGACGGTCATAAAAGCTGCCTCGCGTGCCTGGGCTTCGATCACACGAAGGCAGCGTTTTATGAATGGTTCATGTTCTCAGTGCGAGAACATAGCCATGGCAACATTGCGGTCGTGGCTTTCTTTTCTCACGAGAGAAAGCCACTTCAGCTGTCCCCGCGTCGTTCTTTCTTCCCACGGGATTGAGGACAACACGGCTGGCGATGAAGGCGATTTGGGGATAGCGACGGGCTCTGATTCACCGGGTAAATCCCCACAAACCACCCGCCTCACACTTGCTTGCTTCCGTCCGAGCTCGGGATGAGTGCGGCTCGCCAGCCTGCATTCTCCCTTGAGCCCTCGGAATTGGATGACGACATCTGATGCTGATGACTTGTCTGGGCTGCCACCTTCGGGTCTGCTCGCCCAGTCTCAGGCTGATACGCAGATGTCCGCAGTATGACGAGCTGACGCGGTCGAGGAGGGCACCTTTTACTGCCTGGAACCGACCCCTCCGCTTGTCCGCTCTCACTACCCTGGATGGCGGGGCGGCCCACGGGTACACGGAGGTCCCCCAGGTGGACAGAGCGGTTGCGATCCACTTGTGTCCCTAGAACACCGCCACCTGGCAGGACCGCCCAGTACTCCCCTCCAGAGCCCGTAGAATGAAGTCATCACTGACCTCGAAAGTCTACAGCACCACCGGACAGGTCGCTTCTGCCCTGCATGCCATGGCTCTCCTGCAAGTTCACCAAGCCAAGGCACTCAAAGATCTGCACCTGGGTAGTTCCGACCACGACGTGCTGCAGGAACTGCGCTCTGCCACCGACCTCGCTCTCAGAGCCACGAAGCGCAGGCACTCGGCGGGCGATGGCAACCCTTGTGGTCAAGGAGCGTCACTTCTGGCTGAACATGGTCGAGATACGCGACGCTGACAAGGCACGCTTTCTCAATGCCCCCGTCTCCCAGCTTAGCCTCTTCGGCGACACCGTCGACAACTTCGCCCAGAAGTTTTCGGCGGTGAAGAAGCAGATGGCACATCTTGCCTTGGTGCCACCAAACCAGCGCGCCCCGCATGCTCGCAGAGGGCAACCCCCTGCGGCTAAACAACAGGTAGCTCTGCCTCAACCTGGGCCCAGCTCTCAGCCATAGCGTTGAGCACCTCGCAGGTGGCATAAGCCCCCTGTCTCCAGGACCATTTCCAGGATGAGGAAAGCTCCGATGTGCTCCTGAGACGGGCGACACAGGCAGTCAGTCGTTCGCTCCAGAGCTGGTACCAAGACCAATCTGTCCCCTGGTGGACGGCCGGGGGGAGAATCCTTGTTTCATTTGCCGCACCGCCTTCGAGCTGCGGCACCCACATTCTCAAAAAAGAGAGATTTACTCACTCCCTGGGTCATCTAGCCGGTACGTGCTGTTCTCACGGCACCCGGGCCCCAAAACTCTACAGTCCTGGCTCCCCGGACGCAGATCCCTCGCCTCCGGCCCAATGACTGCTCAGCCCCAGCAGGCCAGCGCTGCCAATTCCAAAGACGCCTCTCTAGGACCTCTTCCTCATTCTCTAACCCGTCCCCCGGCCGGGTGCGCAGAGCAAGGTAAGTGCTTTGAGTCTTTTCTCAGCACCCAAGCCTCGGGACGCTCTTCTGTCTCCCGACGCGATATTACCTGCTCCCCCCCGCCGCAAAGCCCCGTCTGGTACATCAAAAGCGATCGTCCCGTTAGTGCCCCTCGCACGGAGTTTGGATGCATGACTTTCACTTCCCAATCCGTCGCCCTGGCTGGCCAGGACCATCCGACTCGGCTACGCAATTCAGTTCGCCCGGCTCCAGCCTCGTTTCAGCGGTGTTTGCTCCACTTCCATCAGGCCAGGGCCTTCCGAGCAGAGATCACGACCCTGCTCCTCAAGCATGCGATAGAGCCCGTCCCTCCAGCCGAGATGGAGAAGGGTTTCTACAGCCCTCACTTCATCGTACCCAAAAAAAGCGGCAGGTTGCGACCAATCTTGGACCTACGAGTTCTCAACCGGGCCTTACACTGACTCCTGTTAAAAATTTTGACAGCTAGATTGGTTCGCGGTGGTAGACCTGAAGAACGCGTACTTCCACGTCTCTATTCTGCCTCGACACCGACCCTTCTTACAGTTCACGTTCGATGGCCAGGCGTATCAGTACTAGCAGTATAGTGATATATATATATATAAAACATATGATATGTATGTATATATATAAAAAGAAGACCAAACGCTATTCAGTATGCAAATAATATGACTTTCTTGCTACCGTTTACATTTTTTATAATACTATACATTCTAACAATACAAGTGGATGTGACATTTTTTAATAAACTTTTAAAATTAAACCTTACATTTGTAAAAGAGTACAATAGATAAGAAGCATAAAGGCAAAATCATCTACAAAACGAAGTTTGAATAAGACTGATCAAAATGGGAATTCAGCAGCAGAAAATTCTGCTTCAAGCAACATAAATGCACATTTTATTAACTCTACACCTAACCCAAACCCTAGCCCTAAACCTAACCATCAGTGAAGTGAAAATATTATTTTAGAGCAAAAATGCAATCTCAGAATATTGCTAACCATTGTTTATGGGAACATGATTACTTTCTGATATCCATGGGACCAGAAACCATGTCTCGGAGGTTTCTCAAGCAACAAGCTATCATTAGCACTAAAGGGAAATGTGTTCACACTTGAATTGATGCAAAAATGTCTGATGGGGATGGCCCTTGGGAGAAATTCTGCTGAATGTGGTTGACTTCAGGGTATATGAACTTTCGAAAGCTACATGTTGATTTCCAGAGTGATGATGTTTTTTGAATAGAGAACGATCCAAGATTTAAAAAATTTCACCATGAAACTACATTCAGCAGTTTTCCTTTCTTCATTATGAACATATAGTCTAAGGTTAGTTTGCTCTCCATGCGTTTTTAACACTTACCCATCATAAAGATTACAGAACTTGACACAGGTCCTTTCACGGCTGAAAAATTTACAAGACAGACACTGGTCTGGATCAGGACCCCAGCATCCTGCTTCTGAACACAGTGGATCACAGATCATCTTTTGCTGGGCTGAGAAATGCATATAAAGAAATGCAGTTACACACAAAGAACAAAGAGGTTAGAGGTTAAGAGGTTAGAATTTTCTTTGTGACAAATCAATTTACCGTATCTCTATACGAAAATGATCAATGAATCTATACAATTCAAATAAAAACCCAGCATTAAATGAACTGATGTCCTTTATAGTCAACTGGGATCATCAACTATTAATGAAAATATGCTCTTTGTGTGGATTTACAAGTTCTCTGTCTGGACTGTTGTTCAATCCAGGGATAGCAGTCTACTGTGATCAGCAGTGTGGAAAAGTGGCTAATGAATGAGCCAGCTAACAGCGCAATTGATCCTGCACACCACAGACTTATTATCACAGTAATTACATTAAGCTCTGCTTGGTAGTGCGGCACTGTGGGAAGTGTTCGCTGACTGTCAACATCTCCATCAGCTCCTCATAGAAAACAATGACTTGGGTTTCATTAGTCCAATCCTTACCTTATGTAACATATTTGCCTTTATGTTCAAAATATAAATTAATTACCTATATTTTCCAAATTTGTCCTAAAGGTAATGTATATGGAAATTCAAGAACTGGTAGAAATAACTGACTGGTCTATTATGAATACTCAGATAGTCTACGACTGCAACAAAGTTCACACATTCACAGTTCATTTAGTTGTTACAGACATGATCTTATAAATCTTTCAGGAACATGTCCAATTCATATTTAACCACAAAAATATAAATATACATATAACTTGTATTTTGTACAAAGAAAATGAAGCCTATTTTCAGGACCATTAAGATATTTTACATTGTGAAATAATTTAACTAACAGAATTGAATTTATGCTGACTTAAAAAAAAAATGTACCAGACATTATTGTCAACATATATAACAATACATACATATTAATATAATTTATTGTCGTAATCATTATTTGCCACGAAATGTGCAACAATGTTTTTATGTAATAAAAATATGCTTTTTTTATATATTTTTTTCTTATTTTTTTTACCGTCATGACACTTCAAAATGCTGTTAGAAAAGAAAATGTAATGATAATGTTTCTTCAAATATCCATTATTCATTAATCAAATGTTTGCTTTAAAAACTCATGGTAATAAAGTGGAAAATTTAAGATGGTCACCAATAGGCAAAACTATCAAAGGATAAGACAAATTGATAAAACCGAAGACGATTACTTATCCTTTTCCATTGAAGTAGATTTGCCAGTACACCTCATTCTCAAACTTATTTGGTAGTAATGCTGTTGTTTCAAAGACACTCACTGCACACTCTAGGGTCTCTGTTGTTTTTGATGAGCGCTCTCTGGGTGCTGGTGCGGAAAAGGCCTGTCCAATTCACCGTATTGTAAAAGCAGAGCTGACTGTTGTTGGTTATGTAGACGTTACCAGCACTGATCTCTCTCAGAGACTGGAACTGCAGTGAAGAGATCCAGCGCTGTTTGAGGATCAGCAGAGAAATACCACTGACAAAGCAAAGAAGAGTTATTGAAGAGTTCTAAATTGCTCTATATTCAATGTGAACAAATCTAGAGCAAACATAGAGCAAATGGAAGCAATTATCTTGATTTCAGTCTGTCATTAAAGAAAACAGTGTAAGTGTAAATAACACCACACAGCACATCTATTTGCATACAAATTGTCTCTTTAAAACAAAGAGATTAAAGACAATCTGAATCAATGTAGTGTGTTAAGATGGTGAATACTTAATACTACTTATAATAATAAGTAAAAATTTATATAAAAGTTGATTTTCTAGCAGTGATTTGGTCAAAGTGAATGTGGGGAGTTGAGAGAAAGGCTTGATCCAGGGAAAATTAACCATGGTTTTACTATAGTAATATTGTATTAACCATGTTTTTTTTGGAAGAGGCCATAGTTTAAATGCAATTAACCATGGTGTTACTACAGCGATATGTTGTTAATATAAACATGTCTAATGTTGTGGTTACTATGATTTTAATA